>NC_068996.1:32867728-32871649 GCF_001194135.2 Octopus bimaculoides | reverse complement strand
ATAATAATAATAATAATAATAATAATAATAATAATAATAATAATGATTACTACCTAGCTCAGATACCAGGAAACCCCAAAATGGCTGAAGTTCAAAAGATAGTGCTCATGGGAACTGCTCATATCCTACGTAAAATACTGTCTATGTGATCTCAAATTTTAAAGCAAACACATAATTTTCTTATGGTTTCTTAAACATTCACTTGAACAAAACTGTACAAATCCAAATATATAGTACCCTAGGCAGAACACCTACATGAACTTCTAACTTGTTGTCTTTTGAGGTCTCTGGGTGAGACTTGGATCCAACTTATACAAATGCAAAACAAAAGTCAAACATAAAATAATAATAATAATAATAATAATAATAATTTTTATTCTTATTTTCATTTTGATTTTCCATGATGTTGCAATTATTATTTCATAATTATATCCAGCCTTCGTTAGTGCTTTATTATGATTGTCTTTATGCTTGTTGAATACTTGTTCATTTGAAGCTAGAAAATTAGTTCTCTCTATATTCATAATTTTTGACAGGGCTGGTGAATACCCATTTTAAGGTTAAATTTAACGTCAAGAATGTTTACTGAGTTTACTTGTTTTTAATTGAAATTGATAGACCGTGATTCTTAAAAAATGTATGTAGTTATTTGTAATTTTCCATTTTTCTATCAGTGACGACGCTATATTCTTAATAAGGAACATTAGTTATAGAAAAATGGAAAATTACAAAAAAGATTACATACATTTTTTAAAGAAATACGGTCTATCAATTTCAATTGAAAAAGAAAATCACTCAGTAAACATTGGATCATGAATATAACATGCCAAGATGACAACAAGGTATGCGATAAGGAAGAAAGAAAAGTCGGTAAATATGACAGGTTAGCTTGGGAGGTTAAGCAGTTTTGGTCGATGAAAAAGGTGGTAGTAGTACAAATAATTGTCGGAGCCCAGGGAACAGTGAGTAAAAATCTTGAGAAGTATATGGAACAAATAGGGGCTGCAATAAGAGTGAAGAACTTGCAGAAAACAGCACTGTTTGGAACCGCTCGAATACTCCGGAAGGTGCTCGAAAAATAAGGAGTGTTACCTTAGTTCACTGGTAGTGAACAGCTGACACCGCAGTACATCTCCAGCGTTAGAAGCTGTGCAAAGGCAATAATAATAATAATAATAATAATAATAATAATAATAATAATAATAATAATAATAATAATAATAATAATTATAATTTTTACTGTGGTATACAGTTTTCGTAAATGTGCAGTTTGTATATATTGCCAGGTGCTTACCTCCTTAATTAAAAAAATTCTTTTTCGTGCATTTAATTGTGTTGTTGCAATAAAAGGTATGTTTAAATATCCGGGTAGTCACGGAGAAAAGAAAGATGGAACTTTCACACAAAATTGTAGATAATAAAGTTTTAAAATTTTCTAGAGATGTTCGTTTGTATGTCCGATCAGAAAAGATTGCAGTGTTTTGCAATAAAAAGGATGTTTACATTTTTGAATATCCAGGGAGAAAGGAAAGGAAAGAAAAGGAGGGTAAAATTTTCACAGAAAATTGTAGATATTAAAGTTTTAAAATTCACTAAAGATGATCTTTTGTATGTCCGAACAGAGAAAACAGTAGTGTTCTTAGAATAAAAAGGATGTTCACATTTTCGAATACTCAGGGAGAAAGGAAAGGATGGGTATTCACAGAAGTTGTAGGTATTAAAGTTTTTAAAACTGATCGTTTGTGTGTTCGATAACTGTAGATATGTAAGTTTCTTATCTTATTTTGAGGAAAATTTAAAGTACTCACAGGAAATTGTAGATTTACCCCAGTGATCGCTAAGGGTAGTAAACACATTTGACCTCTGTTAATCCCAAGGGTGAGAGGCCTCTTTTGTCTCCTTATCGCACAGGATGTATTTACAGAACTATGGAATTTGGTCTATTCATCAAGCTGCTTCTCTTTCTCCTACTCTCAAGACGCTTATAAAACCAGTGATTGTGGGAGCACTGGAAATGACCAGTAAAGAAACTAAAAGTTAGTTGAGAATGACCCCTCGATAACCATTCATGCAGGGAGCACAAAAGATAGTGTTGAGTGTTAACTGCAAACATAAACAGACTGTATATGAAAAGAAAGAATGGTGGCGGAGGACTGATTAGTATAGACCATTGTATAAGGAGTGAAAGGAGAACGCTTGCCGAGTATTTGATAAATAGTGACAAAGATCTTCTGCAATGTACCCATATTATTATTGATGATTTTAAATGCTATAGGTAGAACGATGGTTGTAATGAAAACCATTGTGGTTATGGAGGCAACACAATGCAAGCACGTTATTTATATATATATATATATATGTGTATGTACATACATCTGCACGTGTATATACAAATAAAGAGAAGTGAGAGATAGGATCTCAATAATAACTCTTGTGGGAACCCCACGAACGACTCATGAAATCCTGATGCAACAAAACAAGGAAAGAATTAACGGCGAGAATGAAGCTATAACCGATCATGGAGAAGGTTTCCAGCCCGGCACGTCCGAAACCGCCCGCATAGAGTGAAGTGATCTGACCTCGGGTGGTTGTTATGTCACAACAGATCACATACATGGTGTGCGCAGAGACAGACATAAGTGGACGAAGGAAAAGTACCATACACTTATTGAATGTGATGAAAGGGCAAAGCTGGAAAGAAGTCGTGGAGCAGGCCGACGTACCCTGAAATCTTGGATGGAAAAGGACATGTGTCCAACGACAGAAAATAAATCAATGAATTAAGTGAGAGTGATTAGGAGGAAGGGTTACTTAACTGGAGTAGAAATATCTCGGATTAGTGAGAGTCTGAGAGACCCTGCAGATGGGTTACAGAGGATGGTCGTGAGCATGGCTTGAGCGAAGTGATTTGAAGCGTACCGCCGAAATCCTGATCATTGCTGCACAAGACAAGGCTCTCGCTACGAAGTCAGTGAAGTATAACATCTATAAAACTTCTGACAACAACCAGAAATGCAGACCCTGTGGAAAGAGTGTGGAAAATGTGACCCACTTGATAGGTGAATGTGAGAGCCTTGCGCAAAAAGAATACCAGCGCCGCCACGATAAAGTGGCTTTATCTTCATTGGATCTTTTGCCGTAAATACCAATATGAAGTAACAGAGAACTGGTATGAGCATGTACCAAGTAAAGTTATGCAGGAAGACGGAAAAGTAACGATACTCTGTGACTATGATTTTCAGACGGATCGTGTAATCGAATAACGTCGTCCGAATATTGTCATATTGAATAAGAGAGACAAATACTGTCAGCCATACCAAATGTGAGTAAAGAGGTTGAAAAAAATCAAACAACGGTCGCGTACCCCACACAGACTGGATATGAAAAGTCAGCTACTGGTTCAAATCTTCCCGAAACACAGGGAGCTAGAAGTACCTGAAGACCGGAATATTCCGACAGATGCCCATCCACGCTCGTCATCAGATTACCAAAAGAAAAAGAATCAAATATCGTCTGGGAGAGATAATAATCATGCCATGTATTTCCCCACACATAAATCTAATCTGAACAAAACTGGAGACAGAAGCAACTTGAAGTAAGACCCTACATAGACAGTAACAAATTGCCAACGTCAGAAGAAACACAATGAAAAAGAAATTACTAATTGAATTAGAGATTGACAAAATTAAACAATCAGTAAGGGATAAGAAAGTCACACAGGAATTGACCCAACAGAACTACATGATCTAAAAAATCAAATCATGATTGAATGTCTGTAAATGAAAGAAACTAGTATGAATGAACGCGACACTCTCCCCAAAATTCGCAACTCTAACCAAATCCTGAAAGTAGCTAGTAAAATCCGCCTTTCACTTAAGTATATAATTTCAGCTAATGATGTTGATATTACAGATCTCAACC
>NC_068996.1:32864639-32866795 GCF_001194135.2 Octopus bimaculoides | reverse complement strand
GCTACTCATCAATAAGATGATCTTGGAAGATTGTCACAAACGACATAAAAACTTGTCGATAGCCTGGATATATTATAAAATGGTTTTTGATAGTTTACCACATAGCTGGATTAAGAAATGTCTGGAAATGTATAAAATAGCACCTACTCTACGAAACTTCTTGTCTGTAAGCATGAGATCATGGAGAACCACACTGACTTTGAGCAGTAACAATGAATCTCTCAATGCTGGAAATGTAAGAGTTTCATGTGGTATTTTCCAGGGTGACTCTCTATCACTACTCCTCATTTGTCTATCCTTAATGCCTCTGTCGGAATTACTCAATGCTGTACAATATGGCTAAAAAAATATTTGATAAAAATATTAAAAAATCTCTTTTATATGGATGATTTAAAGCTCTTTGCAAAAACATGATCAACAGCTACATGACTTACTAGCAATTCAGTGATGACATCAGGTGCAATTTTCCCTCGATAAATGTGTAAAAGCTATCTTTATCAAAGGAAAAATGACAGAAACGTCTAACGTTAACTTTGACGAGCAGAATTTCATGAAAGAGTTAGAACCAACGGAGAGCTACAAATACCTAGGGGTGATTGAAGAGGACAATATCAAGCATCCAGTGATGAGGGAAAGGATCAGAAGAGAATGTTATCGCAGGGTGAGAGCAATACTGAAGACAGAGCTGAATGCAAGTAACAGGATCGAAGCGATCAATTCTTTAGCCATACCGCTCGTGACTTACAGTTTCAATATCATTAACTGGTCAATTATTGAAATATGTAATCTTGACATAAAAATATGAAAATTGTTGACAATACATAGAATGCACCACCCTAAGGCAGATATAGAACAACTTCGCCTGCCAAGAAAAGATGGTGGCCGTGGACTTTTACAACTGGAACTAACAATGAAGATTGCCGCAATTGGCCTAAACACTTACCCGAAAAACTCTCATGACTGGATGTTAAAACTTGTCTTAAAGCATGAAAACAAGAAAACATCATACTCAGTAACAAAACAGGCAAACCAATATCTAAGTAAATTCCAAATATACGAATCCAAGAATTAGACGTGCTGGAAACAAGACAGAAAAAGCTACGCGTATGAAAACCCGTGCTAAAACTGCTGCCTTAGATATTCTTACCGATTAATGGCAACAAAAACCTCTCAATGGCAAATACCCAAAGAAAGCTAATAATGCCGAAGTTGACAAAGCCCTTGCCTATCAATGGCTAGTGTCTTCTAGCGTAAAATCAGAAAACAGAAGGGTTTATCATAGCAGCTCAAAATCAATGCCTACTTACGAGGAACAACCAGGCCAAATATTAAAGAGTGGCAGTAGCCCAACATGTTGTGTATGTCAACAACGAAATGAAACCATCGATCATGTTGTCTCCATGTGCAGTCTTCTTGCGCCTACAGAGTATCTCAACAGGCATGATAGAGCAGCATAATATATTCAGTGGGTAATTTGCAATATTCTGGACCTGCCCCATGATAAAAACTGGTGGGAACACAAACCACCGCCAGTGCTTGAAAATGATCACATCTCACTCCTCTGGAACTTCACTGATCAAACTGACAGAAAGGCAGATGCGAATAAGCTAGACATCATATTGAAAGACTTCAGACAAAAATCATGTCTCCTCATTGATATGAGTGTCCCAGTCGACATAAATGTGTCTGTCAAGACATATCAAAAACTGAGCAAGTATAAAGATCTTGAAATGGCAAAAGGCGTAACCGGAGCACTAAAACAATAACCGTTGCCATAGGTGCCCTAGAAATGATAGCAATAGGGGCTGATTTCTACTTAGCTCAGATACCAGGAACCTCAAATTGGCAGAAATTCAAAAGATAGTGCTCATGGGAACTGCCCATATCCTACGTGAAATACTGATTATGTAATTTCAAATTTTAAAACAAACTTATAGCTTTCTTATGTTTTCTTAAACGTTCTCTAAAAGAATACTATGCGCAAAACCAAATATATGGTACCCTAGACATCAGACCAACTTGAACTTCTAACATTTTGTCTCTTGAGATCTCTGGGTGAGACTTGGAGTGAACTTGTACAAATACAAAGCAAAAATCAAGCATATGAATAATGATAATAATAATGATGATAATAATAATAATAATAATAATAATAA
>NC_068996.1:32859238-32864539 GCF_001194135.2 Octopus bimaculoides | reverse complement strand
TGTATATGTATCTGTATGTGCATATGTATGTACATATAAATATAGATATGTATATGTATGGGTTTATACAAGTGAAATACATTTATATATGTATATACTTATGTGTGTGTGTGTGTGTGTAACAATACTTTTGTATATAGGTTTTTCTGTTATATTTGGAAATTATTAATTTTTCTCTTGTTGCATCCATCTGTAGGAATATTAATATCCCCTTCTCTACCCCCATCTTCTGCCTACCCACATGCCGCACCTCTACCCCCACCCTTAGCCTAACCCACACCCACCCGTGCTTTCCACACTCTCGCCTCCCCACCTCTCAACACCGTCACACCATAACACACTACACCATACAACACCACACATCACAACACACCACCACGCACACACCAACACTGACCAATTCTCATCCCCACATTTTCACACCTACACACACACACACGCACACGTCAAGATCACGAGCCCCCTTTCATACGTACATACGTACTCTCTTACACACACGTGCACCTTCGTTTTGGCATCACTACTACTTTGTTATCTCCCCTTCTCCTTAGCTCGCCTGTGTGACCCTTCTGTCCGGCATTCACCATGACAGATCGCTAACCACTACACACATTCTTTTTCTGTTTGTTTCTCTCCTTGTTTCTTTCTGAGTTTCTTTCTGTGTAAGAGTGTAGGCTCGAAATTTTAAAGACTTTTTCAATTCCCGAGCGTTATACTAATACATCTGTTTGTTTTCTACACCAACTGTCTTTGTCTTTTGTTTTTTGTGAATTCTCCCTATATATATATATATATATATATATGTGTGTGTGTGTGTGTGTGTGTGTGTGTGTTTGTGTGCGTATATTTATGTATGTATATGAATATGCATGTATGTGTATGTATACATATAGTTTTTTATTCATCAGTGTGGATATGTATCTGGAGTACGTTATTAATACATGAAATAGACACACTGTTTTTCGAGAATGATTTTTAATATTCTCCCTCTTTGTGTGTATAAACATAAGTATATATATATGTATGCGTTTAGAAGTAAAATGCAGCTAGTAAATATGCTTTTTCAAATGTTGTCTCCCCTGCATTGCTTATGAATATATAACATTAGTTTTTCCGTTCTTCTCTTTTACAAAATACATAAACAATATTATCGCCATAAAAGAAAATATGTCGGGAAAATAATAACTTTTACTTAAAAAAAACAACTTTTCTTCAATACGAAGTACAATTCAGTATTACTTTTATAATATTTTACGACAATCACGTAAGTGGTCCCCTTTAAATACATTTTTACATTAGTTTGTATGAACTTCGTAAGTCTCATTCTTTTAAATTTATCTAGCTGTGTTTAGATAATTAATGCAACATATAATACCTATATTGTCTATCGATTATTGACTTTTCTGAAATACTTAGATAAAAAAACAAAAAAACTATATAAACTATTAATCAATCTCACTTGGTTGCTCTAACTTCCAATTTACTTAAAGACATAGAAGGTATGATAGATGACGGTTAAGACATTTTTAGATATGAATTTGAAATAACATATAGCTTCTTATTTTGGTATTTCTGAATGTACATACACATACATCTTGACCAGTATTATTTTAAGAAGTTTTTAAATAGATATTTATTGGATTTCATTGTGAGGAAGTCAAGAATTAACTAATAGATATTTAAACAGCCAATCCTTTAATGTTTTAATCTTGATTCAAATTTATCTTGAGCGGAAGAATGAATATACAAATACCTATATAATAATGGCAACTAAGAAGACATTCAATGTCTATTTTAAACGTCTCTTGTTTATTTTCCTTTAAATCTCATCTCCTGAAGAGTACAAATTTGATGTTCGTCATGTTCGTGATGTTCACTTTATGGAAATCTTGCTCCGTTTTGTCAGAAACTATTGTCTGGGATTATGAAATAAAATTATAATCCATTTTATCATCCAATCTGCTTCATTTAATTTATTTGATGAAGTTTATTGAACTTTGTTTAATAAATTGTCTTATATTGATTATTCGCATATATATATATATATACATATATGTGAGAAAAGGTTGAGTTCTATTTCATCATTTACGTTGGGGGGTTCCAAAGTTAGATTTCTAATAAAAACTCCTCATATTAAATTGGTAGCTTACTATTGTATGTATTTGTCGAATATGAAAATGTTACAAGTATAAGGTGTGTTATGAGCATTGATACAACACGTATCCTATAGAAATTGACAAAAAAATTAATGATGGAGGAGAGAAGGTGCTAAAAGTTTTATAAAATTTTAATCCATGCATGCGATCGTTTCGAACGGTAATATTAACATGTAAAAAACATGGAAAAAATAAAAAAATTAATTTAATCATAAAGAAGACTAGATGGAGTGAGTGTCACATAGCATGTTTGGATATTCATATGGTTATAAAAGATGACAGATAAAAACATGCTTAGGTAGTGTTCAGTCTAGTTGTGCATGAATGTAACTGATGCAGCTAACGGATACTCTTTTACTCTTTTACTTGTTTCAGTCATGCTGGAACACTGCCTTTAGTCGAGCAAATCGACCCCAGGACTTATTCTTTGTAAGCCTAGTACTTATTCTATTGGTCTATTTTGCCGAACCGCTAAGTTACGGGGACGTAAACACACCAGCATCAGTTATCAAGCGATGTTGGGGGACAAACACAGACACACAAGCACACACATATATATATACATATATACGACGGGCTTGTTTCAGTTTCCGTCTACCAAATCCACTCACAAGGCTTTGGTTGGCCCGAGGCTATAGTAGAAGACACTTGCCCAAGGTGCCACGCAGTGGGACTGAACCCGGAACCATGTGGTTGGTAAGCAAGCTACTTAACACACAGCCAAGAAATATTCTCTCTATATGAAAGTAAGTAATTAAGTGATATACATTCCATATAAAGCTTTTATCATAAGAAGTAAAATATAATATACATATATATATACATATATGTGTATATATATAAATAAATAATCGTCCAATGGGACAGCATAGCTATGTTTAAATTTGTATATGATTTGACAATTATGAGTGGTATACAATGGAAATAATGAAAATAATTATGGTGTATATAAAAAAGAAATTGTTAAAAAAAATTCCTAGTTAGTATAATTTTATATAAGTTACTTGAAATTCAAATAAGAAAAAATTTAGGGCTGTGTGGGAGTAATTATTAGGTTAATATAATGGGTAAAAAAGATTTATTAGTTAAAAAGCATTATATTCGTTTGTGTGAAATAAACCTAAGAGGAAGGACTAGAAAATGAAGAGTAGTTGTTAATATTACAGAATCGAGAAAGAAAATACTGTGGTTAAAAATATTAAAAAATACAAAAAGCACGAACGGTGATAAAATATTTTTTTGAGAGGTTGAATAAGGTAACAATGTAGGGGAGATAAGGCTAAGGTAAATTCATAAGAAAGATTTTTCGAAGAAATACACGTTTCTATATTTTAATGTTAACTATGTTAGTCATTAAGAAATTACAATATGAATTGAGAATCTAGTTATGGATAAAAGAGGTAGAAAACCGTAGTGATATTTATAAATAATTTTCTAACTTATATAACGGAGTGGTGAAAGTGGATGTAAGAAAAAGTGTTTTAATTATTATGGAGTGATAGATGCGAAAAAATAAGTATATATACACATACGCTTAAGTATTCTCATATATGTGTATGTACGCCTGCATTCTCAAATATATGTTTGTATGTCTATATACAACATGCATACGTACATATGTTACATATGCACATGTATGTACACATATATAAACACACATACATGCACGGACACCTATATATATGTACTCGTGCAATCTACTTACTTGAATACATGCACACAGACACACAAGCACACACTGGTACATACAATATAATCTCTTGCATTCACATCTTTGTTATATGTGTAGGGTATAGGATTTGAGAGTGTGAAAAAGAGAATAGGAAGAAGAGAGGGATAGATGAAAGAGAGAGAGATAGATAGAGAGGTTGAAAGAATAGAAAGAAGAGAGGGTGAAAAGGAAAGTATCGAGGAAAAGAAAAATGTAAAAATGTGAGAAAGCAAAACAGAAAAAATGTAATGGGAGAAAGGGAACAGGATGGAAGGGAACAAGTGGAAGGTTGAGAAGTGGGTAGGGGAGAAAATGGGAGTGAATTGAATGAGAAGAAGGCAATGTAAAAGCCCTTACAAAACATCTCTCATCACACAAAGAAATGCAAGCGAGCGTTTTTGTGTGTGACCATTTTAGCCCACACTAAATTGATGTCAAATGGATGATAACTCCTATAGAAATTTTGGGAATGCAGACACAATAATACTGGCAGAAATTACAAAGTGACTCAAAGGTTGTGAGTTTCATGCGTTGGTACTTATCACAGTTTCAAATCAAGGGGTCATATACTTATATACGGGGGAATAGTGGTATTTCCTCATTGCATTACAAACCTATATAAGTATATACATTCATACATGTTTATATGTATGCATATGAATATATGTATACTTATGTATATATGTATATACATGTTCTTTATTCTTTTATTCTTTTGCTTGTTTTAGCCACTAGACTGCGGTCATGCTGGGCCACTGTTTTGAAGAATATCTCTAGTCGAATGAATCGAACCCAATACTTATTTCTTAAAGCCTTGTACTTATTCTATCGGCCACTTTTGCGAAATTGCTAAGTTACAGGGACTTGAACTCACCAACACCGACCGGTTGTCAAGTGGAAGTGGACAAACAGAGGCATAAAGTTAAACACACACACACACACACACACACACACACACACACACACACACACATGACAGGCTTCATTCAGTTTCTGTCTACCATGTCCACTTCCAAGGATTTAGTCAGCAGAGGCTATAGTAGAAGACGATTGCCCACAGAGAGACTGAAACTGGAACAATGTAGCTGGGAAGATACGCCCGCACCTATACATACATACATACATACATACATACGTACATACAGGCATACATACATACGTACATACATACGTATATACATACATACATGCATGCATACATACATACATACATACATACATACATACATACATACATACATACATATATTTTTTCTCTCCTTTTTTTCTCTCTTTTTTGTTTCTCTCCTTGTTTCTTTCTGTGGAAGAGCGTAGGCTTGATACGTTAAAGACTCTTTCAATTCCCGAGCGTTATACTAATACATCTGTTTGTTTTCTACACCCCCCTGTCTTCGTCTTTTGTTTTTTGTGAATTATTCCTATATATATATATAT
>NC_068996.1:32841587-32855491 GCF_001194135.2 Octopus bimaculoides | reverse complement strand
TTTTTAAACGGAATGTATTTTTTCTAATGTTATATCTGTTCCTGAATGATGTGTAAAGAAATTTTGATTTAAGCATCTTAATGAATTCTTTATACTGAAATATATATTGAAGAAGATAAATATGTTCTTTTGAATTTATACGTTTTTGCGTCGTAACTCCTTTATTATTATTAATATATATATGCTCTTGATACAAGAGCAAACTCCTTTATTATTATTATTAATATAACCAAAAGGATCGATTCTTGAAGAGTCTGCATATCTTCACTGTCGTTTTTTTCTGCTATTTTGGTGATGATTTTTTAAGTTAGCTTACCAATTATTTTTGTTGGTAGTTAATTTATAATATTTTGTTATATATATATATATATATATGTATATAAACACCGTTAATTATTTCTCGCAAACTACGAATGAGACCAATTGCCGAGGGGCCCGAACAGCAAAGAGAACTAAGGGAGAAAGTAGTGCTAGTGAAGATGAAAACAGAAATTGAATTACTTAATCAAAGAGTATGAAGTAACGATCAGAAATATAAAACACTTGATCAAGAACCGTATGTCGGCCTTACTAAACACACTGCTGCATAGCTTTGGGAAAGTAGTCTCAAACTATTTGAAATAAATTTCAGTGCGTGTGAACCTTGAGTTTATTATGGACGCGTTAAATTTTATCCTCCAGAATAATTATTTCTTATTTGATACCACTTACTACTGAGAAAAATGTGGAATTGCGATGGGAACAAAAGCAGTCCCAGTACTTGCTAAACTAATAATGGGATGTTTACTATATATCAAGCATCACTACAAAAATATGGATATCCCTTTTACCTGGAAAAGATATCTGTTCTATCATTTGGAATGAGAATATTGGTAAACTTTTTGAATTTAAATCACTGCTCAACAATAGGAATCCAAATATCCAATTTACAATGGAGTACAGCAAACTGCAATTCACATTCCTTGATATTTTGATAAAAAAAGTCAACAATCAAGTTGGATCCGATATCTGCTATAAACTCACAGACTCGAAGCAAAACCTTCTGTTTAACTCATGCCACCAAAAACACAACTAATTCTGCTTGTCATTCTGTTACTTAACCCGTCTGTAACGATTTCACGGGATTAGAGAAAAAGAGGGAGAACGAAAAGAAGGAGAGAGAAAAACGGGAGAGAGAAGCGTCCATGACATGAGGTAGAGGGAATGTAATTGTAACGTTTTCACGCGATTAGTTGAGCGGAATGTGAAGAAAAAGAAAAAAGGAGAGGGAGAAAGAAAAAGAGTGAGAGAGAAAAAGACAAATAGAGAGAGAGAGAGAGAGAGAGAGAGAAAGAGAGAGAGAGAGAGAGGGAAGGAGGGACAGAATAGCACCCATGACGTGAGGTATGGAGAACGTAATATTTATTACGTGGTTGAAAAAGTTAGTTGAATGTAGTGATGATATAGAGGAGATTTTAAAATAGAATTTTATCAGAGGGGTGATGTTCTGATGGGGAGATTAAAGAAAGAAAGAGAGAGAGAGAGATTGAGAGAGAGAGAGAGAGAGAAGGGAGGGAGAGAGAGGGGTGAGGAAGATGATGATGATGGTGGTGGAGATGGTGATTGAATAGTGAAAAGTGTATTTTTTAAATTGAACGAAGTTTCTTTTATATCACATGTCACTTAACACATGCGCATAAGTTCAATTATGTGAACTATTCACGCTTATTTACGTGGTAGATATATGCAATTTAACTAAATGTATCATATGTACGGATATTTATTTTGTTTATGAGAAAAATGGAAAAATAAGAGTGAGTATTTATTTTATGAGCGTTGTATATTAAATATATAAAATTGTGCATAAAGTATATAAAGTGTATATATAAAGTACATGAAATAATCATCGTATTCCCAAATCTTTCACTTTTCAATGAGTAACAGACGAGCGACTATCTTTTGATACAGATACAACACAGGCTACGCTTTTAGGTCTTTTGGATGAAGTTTTCAGAAATAGCTCAATAGATTTACCATTAATTCCGTGAAATATTCATGGGTCCCGCTAGTTAAAATAAATATTCCCTTGCATAATAGTGTCTGATGCAAATACTTGGGACCTTCGGCTTCATGGCCTTAAAACCACATTAGTCAAGAGACACTGTCCACCCTCATACAATAGCTGGTGGGATTAAATGTGCGAAGAAGATATATATCAAAATACTAATGGCAACACAGCGAAATTACACACTCCATCAACAAATACTACCCCATATATCGACACACAACCCTACAATCGATGAGGCGTACAACACAATGATTGATATTTTACCTGTGCTCATTAGGGACTCAAAGATGAACCACGTTCTACAAACACAAATTCATCAAAAGTGAAAATCAAACTAAATCCTTAAAAACAATACTGATGAATGCGAAATTATACCCAACAACAACGGAACCAAGAGTTTGAAAAAAGTGGGTGTCGAAACTATGAAACATACCCCAACCTACTGGAAAGTTCGCAATTCCGTTCAAACAAGGACAGAGATTCATAGTTAACACTGATTTTACTTGTATCCGAAAATTTAATTTATGTGATAACTTGCTCAGGTTGTGGACACAGCTATATAGGCCAAAAAAAAAAGGATGTTTCTTAGACGGAAAACTAGGCTTCATAAAGATACAGAGATGTGTGGGGAATCTCCAGCCAAATTCACTGTTTTCCCCATTTATCAGCGCAAGGAAACAATCTCTATACAACATCGACTAAAGAAAATATATTTATTGAAAAGTACAAACCATGCCTGAATATAAACATATACCCAAGTTTAGATTTTGCGAGTATTTTAATTCACGAACGCATAACCAATTTCATACTTATTTTAATTCACAAATTTATAACTTCATAATATAAATACTATCAATTCATCTGTGCCCCAAAAGAATAATTACTTCCCCTGCCTCTAATAATAACAATCACTAATTACCTTCCCTTAGAGGTATTTTCCGCTACTAACATGCACGCATACACACTCATACATACATACACACATACACACATACACACACATATGCATACGCACGCACACAGACAGATAGACAGACAGACAGACAGATAAACAGACAGACAGACAGACACACACACACACACCACGTGCATAAACACCATCTCACTCATGCCAGCGCCCCGCAAATCCACGTCCCCCAAATATGCATATGTACGCGAGTATGCACATATATATATATATATATATACTCACACACACGCATATGCATGTGTTCGCACACACACATATATATACATATGTGTGCGTGTATCTATACTACAATTGCGCTATTTAAGTCTGTGTGTGTGTCTGCGTCAAAATTTATTACCAAATCCTCCACAACCACTGGACCGATTTCGACCAATCTTGGCATGAGGAACCTTAGGTACCGGGATAATGTCAACATCTATATGGCATTCACGAAAATTAACCGGTCCGGTAAAATCCGGTAAAATCCGACTAAACGAATTACCTCTATCTCACTATAAAATGACTTTCCTACTATTCCTCATGTTTACTACCCCTTTCTCTTATTGAGAGCTGTAGTGTGAGGAGTGGTAATTGACAGAATTGCATACAATGTTACCTCTCATAACACTCTCCCTCCCTTCTACATATTTACTGCTTCTCTTAGCTCACTCTCTCTTAATTGGTTGCGCTCTTTTCCATGTCTCTTTCGGTGTTACTTTGATGTTTCTCTCCCATATATATATATATATATATATATATATATATGTGTGTGTGTGTGTGTGTGTGTGTGTGTGTGTGTGTGTGTGTATATATATGTTATGTATTGAACTCACTCTCTCATACAATGTTGCCTCTCATAACTTTCTCTCTCTTTCACACGTATTTACTACTTCTCTTATTTCATTCTCTCTGTACCGGTTGCGTTCTTTCAAATGTCTCTTTTGGCGTCATTTTGAAAAAAACCCAAAAAAACAAAAGAAAAAAAATCATGAAAACACTGTTAGTTTTCGGTGAAAATTACAATTACACCATACTCGCTAAACACTATCTTAATCTGCGATTTTTATGTTATTGAATTGTTCTAAACGAATTTGACCATAAAAATGTTGGAAATTTAGTATTTTTTAAGATATTAATAAAATTTGTCGGACCGATTTTCATGCCATTGGCTATCGGAGCTATTGTTATGCCTCTTTCTATCGTTGCGTGTATGAATATGTTATTGAATATACTTTCGTCTGATGTTTCACGCATGCGTAGAATTCTGAAATAGCAGACGTAAAATATATGAAAATTTCGGAAACTTTGCGCATTCAACTGCATGAAAATAGGTTCGACCAATTTTATCATTACTTTAAAAATACTAAATTTCCGAGATTTTTATGGTCAAATTCGTTTAGAGCAATTCAACGACATAAAAAGCGCACTTTAGAATAGTGTTTAACAAGAGTGGTGTAATTGTAAATAAATACCCAAAGTAAATATTTACAATAAATACCGTGATAACTTCTCGTTCAGAGAAATGAGCACAAATACTAGATGAATCGTCTGAAAACTTCCACTGTATAATTGTAATAAATATTCACGCTTTCATCAGTACACTATGCCCAGAAAAAGAAAGAACAACAATCTGCCCCGAAAAATTTCCCGTTCACAAAAGATCGCTGAGCAAAGACAACAGACGCTAGTGGAAGAAAACTGACAAGGACCCAGCTCTTCTCAGTGTCTCGAAATAAAACGAAGGAGACTGCAAGAAACCCGTGAAATGGAATCATTTGAAGAAACAGAGGCACGTAGAAATGCAGATCGGCCAAGGAGACAGAAAACCCGCCCAAGGGAAGACCAGAAGATTCAGAAGCACGGAGGAATGCGAATCGGCTGAAAACACAGAAAAACCGTGTAATGGAAACACCACAAGAAACAGAAGCACGGAGGAATACTGATTGGCTGAGGAAACAAGACTCCAAGGAAAACAGGTCGGTGCCACATATTCAGCAACAAACAAAAACAACTAGGCACGATACCAATCGAGATTTCATCAGGAAAGAGCTGACACTGAGAGAATGGCTATGGAAGTTGTGGCAGATTTTTACGAGAAAAAAACGAAACCTAAGCCTTACGTTGCACTACTATGGAAACATTTTTAACAGAACATGCCCTGACTGCAAAGCTTACCTTTGGGATGCTAAGAAAACTACCCTCTGTTGTATCAAAGGAAAAATTAGCAATGACAAAGTTCCACAGATAAAAAAAAGCCCCAAGTATCAATAGCTAAGTACTATGATGTTAATGTATGTGGTCAAATGTTTCTAAACAAAATTCATGACCACAATACTGGCTATGGCTTCACTTGGACTGGATAATCCACCAGTTGAACCACAGGGTGGTAGCACTTTTACGCCTACTTTCAAGATTCAAGGAAAGTTACCACCGCATAGGAAGTCTCCTACCAGCAGTAAACAGGAAGCCAGTCTATGCACAGCTATATTTCGTTGACAGTGTAAATGAGATGAGAAACAGGTTGTCATTCAGAAGAGCTGATAATGACCTTAATGAGAACGTCTCGCTAGTTTTGCAGCGAGCACTGCATATTCAAAATCCATATTTCAAGGTTTTAAATAGGCTATTGATATAATTAAGGAATACTCTGCATCAAAAAAATGTTCTACTGGTGATATTATTATAAGTCTGACAAACGGCTGATTCCTGCTGGGTCACATGAGAGAACCTATAATCCACCGACTGCATCAGAAATTGATGTGATCATGGTGGGAGATGATACCAATAATCCAAAATTTAAACCTGCGGATGTTGTTGTACATACAGAGAGAGCAATGGGAAGTTAGACTACATTAGTCAAATCCACAGAAGCTATTACCCTCTTCATTATGTACTTCTGTTTTCCTATGGGAAAGATGGGGAAGATGGCTGTAATGTGTTCTTGAAAGATAATGACCGAAGCAAAAACATCACTGAATGTGACTTTTTATTTTTATTGGCTTCAGGTAAGAAAGGACGAGTTCAATGGAATAATGAAAAGTAGACGTCTGATGCAACAATATGCAGTAGATCAGTATGCAAAGATAGAGCAAAATCGATTACACATCCTGAGAACTCATCAGAAACAACTTAAGGTTGAAAAGTACCAGGGCCTTCTGTATGCTATTGCAAATGGTGACATGAATGACGAAGATTCTAAAATCATTCTTCTGCCATCACATACTGGTTCTCCTCGGTCTTACAAGGAATGTTTCCAAGCTGGAATGGCACTGGTGAGAGAGTTTGGAAAGCCAGACTACTTCATCACTATGACGACCAACCCAATGTGGACTGAGATAACGGAAGCCCTGTTTAGTTCTGGGAACAATGTGCATATATTGGCTTTGGACTCAGGGTATAAGGGTATGAAAGGAATCTACACTGACAACGTCGTCTATAAGGAAATTCTTTAAGAAATCTTTCACTTTTTACTTTCAAACTACAAACTGGAGTTTAAATATGTAGTAGCTGAACAGACCGCCTGGAGGTCAGTGATTCAGCTAGTATATATATATGTATATATATATATACATATAAGCAATATATATATATATATATAAGCAAAATAGCTAGTTGTAAAATCTCACAAAGAGACCAGAGTAATAACTACACTAAACCAGTAAAGCCAGTCGCCACATCAAAGTGGCTGATGAATATTACTACTAGTTTAGCCTCAGGCAGCTGGTTATGGGTGCGAGACTTCACCCTTTATATACAATATATTGTTAGCAGTGGGGGAGGCGAACCCCTAACACTCTCTTTCAGGTATCAGAATCGCGAGACTGACTCAGTTTCCAGCTATTTGACTTATCCTCAGTCGCGAGCACCTGTACGCCAGAGCGATAGCGAAAGTATTGTATAAAAAGGGTGCAGTGTCGCACCGATAACCAGGTGGCGGAGAATATGCCTGGGGTTAAACTAGTAACATTCAACAGCCACTTCAATGTAGCAACTGACTTTACTGCTTAGTATAGTTACTACTCTGGTCTCTTCGTGAGATTTTACAACTAGCTATTATGCTTGTTGCAAATCAGTGACCGTGGGCACTTTGTTTACAATATATTGTTAGCGTTAGCGGACTCTGGCTATCGCTCTGGCGTACAGACACTCGCGACTGAGCACGAGCCAGATAGCTTAAAACTTAGTCAATCTTGTGATCCTGATACCTGCTAGAGGGTGGTAAGTGTTCGCATACACATGCACATACACGCATGCGCGTACACACGCACACAAACTTATACATACGTACACATACACGCGCCCGCGCGTACATATACACATAAGTACCACATAAGTACGCATAAGCCCCCACACCAGCCGGTGCCATGTCTTTTCGTCCGGCGTCACTTCGTCCAACGTCACTTAGTACACGTCTTTTCGTCCGACGTCTTTTTGTCCGATGATTTTTTTGCCCAACGACATTTTGTCTAATTGTAAATAAACTCTTTCGAAAACAAAGTGAAATATCTGTAATTAAATAGTCACAGAACTATAACGAGCCTTGTTATAAGATTGTTATTATCGCTCTTTTCCTTTCTCTATTAACAGTTTTACTTCCTCTTTTTCCTTCTCTCTCTTAAGTACGGTTCTATGTATAGAGAGTGCTGCAAATTTAGTGTACACATTTTTAATTTACCCATCCCGAAATGACAAAGTTCATAATATCGACTGAAAACAAAAGAAAAGTAGTTGATGAAAGTAATTACATCAATTTTCATTCGAACAATACAAAACTACGGAAAGAATACTAGAGATGTGAGAAAAGAAGGCTATGTTCAGTGCGAATTCACTGTAACGGAAAACAATGAGCCGAAAATAATTTATTTTTCTAGTGAGCACCTTCATCCAGCTGATGTAGATTCGTTAAATGCTAGAAAAGTAGTTGCAGAAATAAAAAATGAAGCGGTGAAAAACACAGCAGCAAGTTCGCGTAACATAATAGCTTCTACGTTTACGCAGCTAACAGAAAATGTTCACAACTTCCACGTTTGCCTGTACTTTCCAGGATTATTCCAGGATTTATTTGATTTTCATGTTCACCTTGTTTTCTAGAAAGTCGTTGGACAACCCCCCCCCCAAACCATCGGACAAAAAGACGTCGGACGAAAAGACACGGACGAAGTGACGTTGGACAAAGTGACATCGGACGAAAAGTCGGGTCACGCACTAGCGATGCCAGCGCACACGCAAATCCACACCTTTTGTCTATGCACATCAAAACGAATGTACATATGCACGCGCGCCACACACATCCACACACACACACACACACACACACACACACACACACACACACACACACACACACTCACGCAGGCACACACCTGCACACGCACACAAACTTGCACATACTTACGCGCATACGCGCACATATGCTCATATGCTCTCAAGCCTCACTGATTATCTATTTTTAGCTGTAGGGACTTGCTATTTATGTCTAAATCCAACATAGGCCGGATTAATAAGATTATTATAGATAGAATAACACCCAACCTCAATTCTAAGTTACTCTTAGATTTGTGGTCTGGATTATATCCAGTTGCTTAAACCAAGGGTTTTCAAACTTTTTGACTTGCGGACCCCTTTATATTTCAGGCTTTACCCTTATAAACGCTTATGAAATTCATACATAAATATTTGCTTAAAATAACATATATTTTCACATCTATTTATTTAACAGTATTTAACAAATAAGTTTATTGTCAATTAAAAGATTTCGATTAAAAAACATATAAAATCAAATTGTCCATAAAAAGTATTTGCTGTCCACGGATCCCCTGTCTTGTTCTTGCGGACCCCCTGTGGTCCGGGGACCACAGTTTGAAAACCCCTGGCTTAAACCACGGTATTATTTCGCGGGTGTCAGACAACAGGACTAAGCACAACTTAGATTTGAGGGCAGGTGTTATCCACAGGGCTAAACGTAACCTTGATTTGAGATAGAGATAATTATTGCAGTAGCATCAACCCCATCCTTCTCAATAAACCCCTGATCTTCGCCAGATCTAACTCTGAACTATTCCATCATGAAATCGATATAATACTTGCGACTATGGGTACCTTGATAGATTTTGATGGTAGACTTTGGTGTAGAGCAGATAGAGCTATGCCTTCAATATAGCGATGGAATCTTCCGACTCCGCACAAGTCACTGACTTAGTTGGTGTCTACATCCTACCCCTAATCCAGACCACCCTCCCAGAGATCGGAGGGGGATTGTACAGGGACGACGATCTCTTCTACTTAAAACGTTGCACTAATGTAGAACAAGAAAATGTAAGAAAAAACTATTTAAACTCTTTAGGAATATAGGACTGGCCATTACTGCTGAATTCGAATGCTGCAGAGTTAACTCCCTGGATGCCACGTTCAGCCTTGACACCGGCCTGTACGAGCCCTTCCACAAACCTAATTCTAGCCTCAAATACATTAACACCAGATCTAAACATCCACCGTCCATTATACTTGTTGGGGACTTGTAGGTAATTTTCAAACTAGGGTTTCCCGACTGTTTGCCAATGAGGAATTATTTGATCCACATGCACCTAGCTTGGATTAAATTCGTCCACCAAAACAACACACACATAAACGACCCACATACCACCAACACCGACACATATACACCTCGAACTCACACCTACGAAAATTACATCGGCACAACACACCACCATAGATGGATAACACCCAGCCATTACAAAAACCATGATGCTAGACCATCTAGCTACAAAAACACATCTAAACACAACTACATGCAACAAAATTGATCGCACTAAACAAACACAATACACGCGGACTAATAAACCTAACACCAAATACAGAAACCACACCATTCTCTGGAATAACTTGATCCATGCATCGAATATTTCTTCCAAGATCTCTAAACATTTCCAGGCAGCACTTGACAGGTGCTTCCCGAAATCACAGATATACTACTCAATGTTCAACAGACATAAAGTGAAGGTGTGATATGCAACCTCCTCCAACTTGGAGCAGCCTACGCACCGAATCAACAGCACGAAGCTTAACAAGAGATCGAACAACATCATCAGTGATCCTCCAAATAAGGAACCGGTGTACAATGCTCACCTGACCGACATCCAGGAAGGGACAATCATTGAAACTCAACTCATAACATGGACCAGTCCGGAACTAATAACATCCGAATACAAAGTAACCCACAGAAACTACATAACAACAGCACAATGAACATGCACCTGCACATAATCGTAACCACGAGACCAACTGAATACAACCACCGGTCACTAATAACGGCCAGCAATAGGCGTTTGTGTAGGAATAAATCAAGATACCCATTCGATAACCTCTGCATGACTCGCAACCTCGTTTACAGATGTACAGTGCACACACGAGGAGGTCCGTACGTGTACGTAGGTGCCACGGCTGATTCATTCGAGAATCGATACCGCAACCATATCTCTAACTTTAAAAAAGCGAACAAGAGACACGCAACATTACTTGCGGACTTTCTGTGGAAACTGAAAACTGACAGAATCAACTATGAACTGTCCTGGTCAATTGTAAAACACGCACAACCTTGCAACACATTTTCTAGGAGGTGTAGATTGTGCTCGAAGGAATCCCTGCCTATTCTGCTTACTAGGGAAAGAGTAATTAATAAACTAACCGAACGGATTGCACGCTGCTTAAACGCTAAGAAAGCGATCTTCACCCACTACAACCCCGTAAACACAGCACCCTCACTGCCATAACTCACAATAAACTGTGAACCCAGTGCTAGGACTGCATTGATGGATATATCTGTCTATGTACCCACAGAAGAATGTATGCTTATATCCTCCTAACTATGTACTCATGTACCCTTTATAGATCTGTGCTTGTATATATATGAACGAAGACGCTTATATGTGCATGAGCGGGTATGTGCTTGTAAATGCAGAGTGGATGTACGTGTATATGCATATATATATGTGTGTGTGTGTATGTAGGTACATACATATAGGTTTGTGTGTTTGTATATAAGGTGGATGTAAGAGTGCGTGAGTGTAAATGTGTATATGTGTATATGTATATGTATGTGTCTGCATGTGTGTCTGTATATGTGTGTTTCTGTGTGCGCGTATCAACGTACATATATATATATGTTTGTGTGTCTGTATGTGCGCATGTACACGTTTGGGTGTGTCTGTATGTGTATGTGTATATGTATGTGTACGTGTGTGTGTGTATGTATGTGTGTGAGTGCTTGTCTGTTCGTGTGATGAAACGTAGAGAGTCAAAAGGTCTAAAGACCTGAATCTGACCATGATGTTGAGCTTGACTACCCTAGCCAGACATCATAAGCTTACATATGCTGGAGTCGTTCAAAGTAATCTACACTAGATTCTTTGTAATTTTAATTTTTTATTTTTTAGCAATGACTTCTTGATCACAAATATAAACAACCCCACCCCTATGTTAGATGCTTTGCGATCTTTTGTTTTCTTCCTAACCACATTTTCTCACTGTAACAAATGGATCTGAACTGCTAGAATCTCTCACCACTACCATATAGCTTGAGACGAAATCGAAATGTAAATATGTTTGGATACTGCATTTAACGCCTACTTTCTAAACCTCAATTCTTTAATTTATATATATATGTAAAGACTATTTGCTAACATAATGTGGCAGTTCTGGATGGGACGAAAGTTACTATTGCTTAGCCCCAGCAAACATCGTTTACAGCTGGCTATGCGACACAATAACTGTGGACCGACTCCTGGGTTATTGCTCTTTATCAGCACAGAGTAGCTACACGGCTAGACGGCACTACTGAATTCCCATTTGAAAATATATAATTTTTACTGTTACCAAATATCTCTCTTTGAAAGATTTAGAAATATTAGATCAGTGACTGTGTGTCACTTTGAAAATTATATATTTTCGAACGGGAATTCAGCAGCGCTGTCTAGCCGAGCAGCTAATCTGGGCTGATAAAGAGCAGTAACCCAGAAACCGGTCCACAGATGTTGCTTTGTGCTGGATGGGGGTGCTGAGCTCCCCTGTTTGAAAATATAAGGACACAGATTGTGTGTTGTATAGCCAGCTGGAAACGACGTTTCCTGGGGCTAAACAACAATAACATTCATCCCATCCAGTACTACCACATTATGTTGGCAAATATTCTTTACTTTCAAGTACTGTTACTGAATATCTCTCTATATGCTTTTTTATTAAAGCTTCAAAAACGTTGTGCTTGTTCGTGTGTGTGTGTGTGTGTGTGTGTGTGTGTGTGTGTGTGTGTGTGTGTGTGTGTGTGTGTGTGTGTGTGTGTGTATGTGTGCGTGTGTATGTGTGTATGTGTGTGTGTGTGTGTAAGTATAAGATCCAAGGATTGAGGTGTAGGAAGAAAGTTAACTTCAAGCAATCCCTAGTAAATATAAAAAAAACAGCGTTCAGGGATAATGATGGTTTATTGAGATGGAAAGTTGTGGATCTTTTTGTATCGATGTACGATAAACTGAAAAAAGTTCTTTTTATATTTCACGGTAGGCCCTCAGGGTTACCGGGTATGGGAATAAGAATACAATAGTCGATAACATCCGGGCTACGTATGTTTCATAGCCAGCGGAACCTCGGAAGTGGGAAATATCCAAGTGAGATGTATACCGCAGGCTATTCTTCAGGCCAAGGATATCTTGATTAAATGAAAGTTTATATTGTCGCAAGGAGATACATATTAACACATGGGAGATTCAGTCAGAATGTGTAGAGAGCACAGTAGAAGTGGAGAATATAAATGTAGAGAGAAATTAGGTATAAAGGAAAGAAAAAAAAAACATATGGCAGTGAGAAGAATGAGGAATTTAAGCAAGGTCGTTTGACTGGTAGTATTCAATATGGCTATTTTGGCCGAATCACAGAAATTAGCAAGAGGTGTGGTATTTGAAGAAAAGATGTGGAAAGAAGAGGCCGAGGAAATATTTTTGGTCAAGGAGGAGGAAAAAGTATGCATGAAGAAAGCAAGAGAGAATGGAGAAGAATCATAGTGACTACTATTAACTTTTAATTTAGGTATGTATATTATTCTGTGCGAAGACCGTGTTTACAGTGTGAAGTGGTAGAAGTGTATCTTGGCGTATGTACCTGTAAGTTTACAAAAAGATAGGCGGGGAGGCAGGTGAAATAAGAGAAAAAGTTTATAAATGGTAAAGAAAGATACAGAGAGATGTATATAAATGACAAGGAATTAAAGAGACGATATATTGTTGGTTTAGTATATAGTTGTAATGAAGGAAATTTTATAAAGTTTAGGGGAAAAAAGAAGCGAGGTGGTTTTGTTATTTGTATTTTTAGAATAGATTTAGTGATCGCTGTTTGCAGGTAAAAATTATACTGCTGTGTTCCTTAAGATAATCCGTTGATTGCAAAATAGCCAAGACCTCGACTATGCAGAGATCACACTTCATGCTGTATGGTTTGGTGTGGGTGATTATGGACCACTTGAGAGTGTAAGGATTTGAATCAACCTTTAGTTTATTGATAAACTGAGATAACGATGTACTGCTGGATTTTCTTCGGGACTTGAAACTGGAGTAGTGGTTGCTCACTCTAGCTTTGAAGGTGGTGCTGCATGAGTAGTTACGGTTGTACTGATACTGTACACTACAACTTAGTATTACTCAAGAGATTTACACTTGAGCAAGTTAGACAGGTCAATATATAAAGTATATTAAATACATGAAATACAAAAAAAGAAAACACGTATATATGTTTATATAGAAAAAGGTTCGACTTACATGGAATAGAAATGATATCGAGAATTAAAAGGGTTGAAGACTGTTTGTAGATTGATTCAATCATCGGAT
Organism: Octopus bimaculoides; assembly: GCF_001194135.2. NCBI lineage: Eukaryota > Metazoa > Mollusca > Cephalopoda > Octopoda > Octopodidae > Octopus > Octopus bimaculoides. The sequence goes on along the minus strand of NC_068996.1, from coordinate 32,841,627 downwards.
GAGACGAGCCTCCTATTAGCACGTGAGCGCCGAAGGTAGT
>NC_068996.1:32836495-32837939 GCF_001194135.2 Octopus bimaculoides | reverse complement strand
GCTCTCGTGAGGTAAATCGATCTTCTCAAAACACTAAGAACAGGCCAAAATCTGCTAGAAGAGAGATCAAAAGTAATGCAACAAATCGCTGCCACCATCACTAAATTCTTGTGTCTCATAATATAGCTGAGTCAACAGACACAACTGGGGAATATTTTTAACTTAGAAACATCCTGAAACAGTTCTTAAAAATATTTTACTTTTCGAAACCATCGTTAAGTGACAGGTTAATCTTAACAGCCCTAATGTTGAAAGTTATCGACGATGTCACTGGAGAGCGCATGGAATCATGTGATATTAACTAATATAACTGCTATAACTCTTAAAGAACACTTAGGAGAAATCTGTAGTACACACGGTAATGAAACTACTAAACAGAAGCAACTTCGGGAAAACAAGCCCGATGAAAACATGAATACTGCACCACCATGTTGGATGGTTCACCACAATAGTATAATGTAAGTGGAATAATGAATTTACATCTCATCATTACATCTTATGAATAAATTAACATAATTCTATGACTCTTCATACCAAGTTCTTGAGGGAAGGCCAATTACTTTAAAACACGAACTCAGCTGAGCGAAAATCTTCACTACTGCATTATACAGAGGGATGAGGAAGGAAAATATTACTCTTAAGAAAGCACCCTCTCAAGAATCTTGAATTATCCTGGTTGAAAATCTGAAACGAAAAGAGTAATGTCAAACTTAATGCATCGTAGCTAAATGCAGTAAGGAGAGAATACTGCACCAATATAAATAGTAAATCACATGCAATTGACCCAGAAACTGTCACCATAGCTGTGGGCAAACTACATATTGGGAATACACCTGAAAGGAAACTAGTAGATACTGGTACAAGAGGCTGACATTTTAAAGGAAACCACTAATAGGTATATTCAAAGCGCTATGTAAGATCAGACTAACATACCAAATTGGTTTGCTATAGCACGGAAAAATCTTGTAGCAAAGAAGGAAACCACCGAGTTTGCTGAAAACTATAGCTCCATTGTTTGCCTAAACGTTATGTACAAACTATACACAGGTTACTTCAACCAATTCCCCGAGGATTATTGTGTACAACAACGTAGTGACTGGGGAGCAAGCAGGTGGAAAGAAGGGGGTGTGGGGATATTACTACAGCCTGGCTTAATTAAAGGAAAACATTTCACTCTATTTCTCACTTATAGCTGCTGAAGTGTATCCATGATGGTGAAAATCCACAACAATGGCGAAACATCGATATCAATCGCTCCTGAAAGTGACTCGCCTTTCAGGTGTTTTAACACTCAGTGCTTTGAAAGAGTCATACCCACTACGTTAATTAGCAGCTTACTGGCAAACAAGCAAAGCACATTCATTGAGTATGTGTGTTTGATAATGTTTACAACATTGGCGCTGATTCTAATTCATATTTGAATATATATGTATATATATATATA
>NC_068996.1:32831259-32835701 GCF_001194135.2 Octopus bimaculoides | reverse complement strand
CACACATATATATATATATATATATATATACATATGTGTGTGTGTGTGTGTGTGTGTGTGTGTGTGTGAGCGCGTATATATATCTGGGCTCACAGTCACAGGATCATGCACAAGCACTTGCATACATACTTGCACGCACACACATATAAAGGGCATGTATGGAAAAGCTGAACGTTTGATGTTATAAGCATTCGGATAATATCGAGATAAGTGGCCGAGAAAGACAATGGAGGAATATCAAACGAGAAAAGAAGGCGGCGAGCCAGCAGAATCGTTTGCACGCCGGACAAATGCTTAATGGCATTTCATCTGTCGTCACATTCTGAGTTAAAATTTTGCCGAGGTTGACTTTGCATTTCATCCTTTCACGTACCTCTCCTTACCTATAGAGACTATATTATTCCATTCATCATCACGTGGGAAGGGTGTACCATTATTACTAATACAGCATCTCCCCTTTTAAGTTTTTCTTAGAAGTGTCACTTTATTTAGCAAAAATTTTTTTATTTACCCCAACTCCCTTTTTGAGTTTTTTTGTTTTTCGTACAATTTAACATTTTTTGCGTTTGGCATCTATTTTCAGGAACTCTATATGTTTTCCCCTCTCACTTGTACGCTTGGGTTCCATCACACGCAGTGGAGTGGGTACTTGGAACGTATCGTACAACCATTCCATCGGTTCCTCCAACTTCTTTGGTTCGCTTTCCACGAATCTCTTTTTAAGTTGGTTCCTGTGTCTCTATCGTATGCTTTTTACTTTTACTCAAAACGTCATTTTACCTATGCATTTGGTAATTACGCCATCTTCCCAACTCTGCTTTCCATTCTTGTATGCCTTCATATACACATTTACACCAGCTTCAAAGAATCTTACTATGTCTTCCCTGGTACTTTTTCTTTTCTTGCCAGGTAGCAAATTATCAAAGACCGATTTTACTTTCCTCTATGTTCAGACATTTCCAGCGTGTGCTGAACAATGAGCTCTTTTCAGTAAAAATTTTACACAATATATCTATCGTGTCATTAAAGTTTATGTTCGAAAGTTTTTTTGGGAGTACCTAATTACTGTATCGTTCATGTTCTGTTGGCACCAGTTTTCTCAAGATTAAGCGCATTTTCATCTTGCTGTCCCAATCTTTACATTCTTTCTGGAAGGTTTGCTCATATCTTCTGTAGTATGCTTCGAAGGTAACTCCTTCGTCAGATTCGTATTTGAACTCTGTTATGGAGTTCGCGACATAGTCTGTTGAGGACACTTTTTCTGACTTTCCTGACGACTTCAGTAATTGCATTTGTTGTTGTAATGTTATTTGTTGTTCTGTTGATGCTCTTGCAGTTGTACCTGCTGCTGTTTTTCTTTCAGTTGTTGGAGGTGTTGTTGCTTCAGTTGTTCTTGCTGTTGCAGCTGATGCTGTTGTTCTTTCAGTTGCTGTTGTCTTTTCAGTTGTTGTTGTTGTTTCTTCAGCTGTTGTTCTTGCAGTTGTAGCTGCTGCTGTTGCTGTTCTTACAGTTGCTGTTGTTGCTGTTTTTGCAACTCGAGCAAACCGACCAACAAATTTTCCATAATTTTAAGATTTTTTTTCGTAAAATTCGCACAACAAAATTTTGTGAGTTTATGAAATCCTCTTCGAGTTTCTATTAACTCCACGTGAATTTGTTTATCCTCGTCGAGTTTATTAATTCCTCCTGAGCTGTTTAAATCCTCGTTGCCACTGCTATAATCCTTACAATGTTGGATTGTTATAATGCCCACTTCGGTATACAGTATACTTAGTAAAACCAGTAAAAACACAACTATATCTGACCGACTACTACGTATTCTGGTACTTCTCTTTACTTACAGTGACTAGGTTATTCAATTCGTCACAACAATGCATAAAAGAAATACATTTATACTTGTAAACATTAACAGAAGTTACACTCGAAATATAGTGTAGTTATATTTAAACATATAATTACTTTGAATAACTAAATTATTCTATTTTATTAACGTTTATATAAAATAAAAGTGTATGTTTGAAATGCTTAAAAACATTAAACGTAACATGAAGTAGCGAGGCATAGTTAAAGCATAGATGTGCATTTTCTACGAATATATCTTATTATATCTTATTATATTATATAGATTACATAAAGTATTGAGTTCTTTTTCAGCTGATTTATTTTTGTGTGTAGCATAAAACTATTGCGCGCGCGTATGTATGTATGTATGTATGTATGTATGTATGTATGTATGTATGTATGTATGTATGTATTATGTATGTATGTATGTATGTATTCCCTCTACTGCTACAAATAACTATATTCTATTAGGGAGGTTGATCAGGTTAGGGGAAGCTTCAATACTTCCCAAATCGGTGTGTAACCACAGTTCCGTGCCCATGCCTGACCGATTCTTCTTTCTCCGTTTTTGGACTTGCAAAATTTTCCCTTTCCTTCTATACCGTATAATACGACTGCTATCAGCAAAGAGAAATCCACTTCTGGTGGCAGCCTCGATACCTTTATTTTGACAACGCTCCGACAGAGGTGTGTCAGAATTAGCAATAATTCCTCACTTTTGAGAGCTGTGGTGGCATTTTCTTTAGCTAATTCTTCAGTTGGGAATCTTACCTCAACTGTACTAAAGCGTCTCCCACGGGTGACAAGTTTTTAATCCCAGACCGTTCTAAAGCAGTTTTCAATGAGTGTCGCTCTCTTCAATATCCCCGTCTTCAATTATATACATTTATATATAATGTTTTATTCCTTAGTGTCTTCTTGCATTTCTTCCGGTGTGTTAAGGAAGACTTTTCTGCTATTCTTTGTTAAGTGCTTAGCATGGCTCAACATTTTTTGTGTCAACTCGACTTTTTCTATTTTCGGACAAGCATGTGCGAAATCTTTCCCATTCTGCTTAGAAAAGAGAACGGCTGCTGTTGTTGTTTTATTAATGTTTGTGATGGTAGTGGCGATGGTAGCAGTGGTGCTAGTGGTATTTGTGTTAGCAATGGTTGTGGAGGTCGTGCTTGCGTCATTTAAAAAAAATATATTGCTCATCGCTGATACTGCTACTTCCGTTGTTGTTGTTGTTGTCGCTGATGTTGTTATTGTTGTTGTTACTGCTGTCTTTGCTTTGTTTCTCGATCACATTAACTAGTGGTGAGAGAACAATGTCATAGTGGTTATTCTAACAGCTATCACTTCCCCCAAATTGTGAAGCGACATTGATATTTAAAAAAAAAAATAAATATGCAATTCTAAATCTCAAAATTCGGCTATAAAGGGTGAATTCTCACCCCAACAGATCTCTCTGCATGCAGCTCGCTGAGTTATTTACTTAACAATTCAACAAAATTTAGAATACCCACTAATGAACCAGTAAATTTTAAAGAAAACTTATGATCCAAGAACAAGCGTCCTCTCTTTCCAAACCCGAATAATAATAATAATATTAATAATAATAATAATAATGATAATAATAATAATAAAAAGGACCATTAAAACAACGAACTTAGCACCTGAGAAACTCTGGACCCCTATAACAACTGAAGAGGTCACCCAGACACTGCAAAGACTAAGCAACTGGAAGGCACTTGGGCACGACAAGATCCCCAACTTCTGGTTAAAACACCTGACAGGAATGCATAAAAAGCTGGCAGAAAACTTTAACAGCATACTAGCAAGGCCAGAGACAATGCCTGAATGGCTCACGAAAGGGAAAACCATCATAATTCCCAAATACACGGAAACGGAGAGACCACAAAACTACAGACCTATAACCTGTCTCCCTACGATCTACAAAGCCTTTACTGCAATAATATCGCAGAGATTGAGTAAGCACCTGGAAAATAACAACCTGTTTCCAGAAGAGCAGAAGGGATGCTGCAAGGGCTGTAAAGATCAATTATTGATCAATAAAGCCATAACTGAAGACAGCCGCAGAAAGAAGAAAGGCCTCAGTATGGCCTGGGTGGACTACCAAAAGGCTTTCGACAGTGTTCCCCACACGTGGATTCTCGAAACATTAGCCATAAACAAGGTGGTACCAATTATTATAAAATACATAAGGCACTCAATGAACAAATTACGGACAGTGCTACAGCTCCAAACAAAAGAGGAACTTGTGAAAATGAAAGCCATCCCCATTAGAAGAGGAATATTCCAGGGAGACACGCTCTTTCCACTCCTGTTCTGCCTGGCACTCACACCTTTAACTGAATTGCTAAATAGAACTGGATGCGGTTACAAATGTTACGGCAAAACAGTCAGCCACCTCTTATATATGGATGACCTAAAATTATACGCTAAAAATGACAAAGAGCTAGAAACACTACTACAGACAGTACATGGCTTTACCAAGGAAATAGATATGAAATTCGGATTAGAAAAATGTGCCAAAGCAACCCTAAAAAGAGGAAAATTAGTTAAAAGTAGCAATATAACACTAGATAAAGCCAATG
>NC_068996.1:32826104-32829062 GCF_001194135.2 Octopus bimaculoides | reverse complement strand
ATTATTATTATTATTATTCAGGTCACTGCCTGGAATCGAACTCGGAATGTTGGAGTTAGTAGCCCGCACTCTTAACCACTATGTCCTATCTCTATGGACAATTATGGAGTGAATTTTAGGGCTTTTAAATGTAATATTTTCCTATCCTTCCTTAATACCGGTTCCCATATGTTGCTCATATCTGCACTCGGTTTGCTTAGGAGGTTGTTGCGTCCTAGCATATGTGCTGCTTCTTTTAGTTTTCGTATTTTCCAGTGACGTTCTCTGTCTATTATTTTAACTTCATCCCACAGGGGAGGTGGTCTCCATTTTTCATACAGGATCAGATATACCCGATTTATCAACATCTCCCCGTGTCACTGCTTTGCGATGTTTCTCTACTCTTATTTTGAGGGGGCGACATGTTTCGCCTTTGTATAACCTACCACAACTGCATGGGATGGAGTACACGCAGTTTTTGGTCATATTCTCTTCTATTGGTGGTTTTACTCGAAGGAGATATTAACGAAGTGTCGTATTACTCTTGAATACTGTCCTGATGTCATATGGGCCGCATATCTTTTGTATCTTTGCGGAGAGGCCTTTCAAATAGGTTAGACAGACTGTGGACAGTTTATTGGTTTCATCCTCTCTTTTCTTCTTAATTGGAGTGGTGAGTATGTTTTTGGGGTAGTTGTTGCTTAATAGACTGTTATTGAGCTTGATCATTTGTACGTGGTGGGTATCACGATCGCTACTTACGTTCTTTGCTCGATGTTTTAGGCACTTCCTCTCTGTGTTCCCACTGATAAAGATATGTCTGTAAAGGAATTTGACAAATTAAGTAAATATAAAGACCTGGAATTTGAAATAGAAAAGATGTGGCATCTTAAAGCGAGAACTGTTCCTATTATTGTAAGTACCTTAGGTATGTTCAAAAAGAGATGTGAGAAGCATCTAGATAACATCCCAGGAGAATCATGTCAGCGAAATCACGTGGGCGGTTGCTTTGATGAAATTTGAGCCAAGAATAGTATCTTGGAAGAAGAATGAATTACAAGAGATAGACGGGAGAACACGTAAATTAATGACAATGAACAAGGAACTACACCTTAAGAGTGATGTGTCAATATTGTATGTAAAGAGGAAAGGAAGTGGACGGGGATTGGTGTGTTGTGAAGGGTGCGTAAGGGAAGAGGAGAATAACCTGGCTTGGTATGTCAAGGAGAGTAAAGAAGAAATGATTGAAGCGGTGAAAATGCAGGGAACCTTAAAAATGAACGAAGCCGTAGATTCAACACAATTTAAGAAAGAGCAGAGAGAGCAGATGAAGAAAATTTGGTAGGACAAGAACATGCACAGTCAGTTCTTGAAGAATGAAGATGAGATTGATTGGAATAGAACACGGCGATGGTTGCAGAAAGGGGACTTAAAAGGGCCTACTGAAGCATTAGTGTTCAGCGCTCAAGAACAAGCTCTCAGAACAAACTACTCCAAATATCACATTGATAAAGCATTCACTCACCACGGTGTAGGATGTGCTCTGAGAAGGGAGAAAGTATTAGCCATATTGTTAGTGAGTGCTGTAAGCTTGCACAATGCGAATACAAAAGGAGATACAACAATGTGGCCAGATATGTCCACCTGCTGTAGTGCGGTAAAGCAAACCTCGAGAGAGCCGAACAATGGTATGAACACAAGCCAGGGAGACTAATGGAAAGCGAACATTACATAATACTCTGGGATTTTAAGATACAATGCGATCAAGTCATAGAGGCGGGACGAGCAGATTTTGTATTCATCCATAAATATGAAGATGAAGCAAAGATAATAGATGTTGCAATAGCAGGCGATTCGAGGGTGGAATGTAAGGAACCAGAAAAGATTGAGAAATACCAGCCACCGCAGGACGAGATAGGAAAGTTATGGGGCATGAGGAAAGTGATGGTGATACCGGTGGTAACTGGAGTATTAGGAGCAGTTTCCAAGAACACTACAGTTTTCTCTATTCGGACAGACAAAAGATCATCTCCAGTAAAATTTAAAAACTTCATATCTACAATTTTCTGTGAAAAAATTTTAACTTCCTTTTCTTACCGTTCCTTTTTCCCTGAATATTCGAAAATGTAAGCATCCTTTTTATTGTAAAAAAAACAAAAAAAACACCACAGTTTTCTCTGAACGGACATACAAACGAACACCTCAAAAAATTTAGAAACTTTAATATCTCCAATTTTCTGTGAACATTTTGTCTTCCCTTCTTCCCTGACTAACAGAATATGTAAACATGCCTTTTATTGTAACAACACAATTAAATGCACGATAAAAAATTAAGGAAGCACCTGTCAATATATACATACTGCACAACTACAAAAACTGTAAACCACAGCAAAACTTTTAAAAAGAAAAGACAAATTCCAAAAGAAAAAGAAAAAGAAATTCAGGAATTCAAAAATCCAACACGGTGAACATCTCTTCCTCCAACTATTCCCAAGGACTGGAATATCTACAATTTCCTGTGAATATTTTAAATCTCGCTCAAAATAAAATAAGTTAGGAAACTTAGCTTTCGAACACACAAACGATCAGCTTAAAAAAAATTACCGTTAATATCTACAACTACTGCGTGAATACTTATCCTTTCCTCTCTACCTTAGTATTCGAAAATGTAAACATCCTCATCCTTTTTATTCTAAAAACATTACCATTCCTCTCTGTACGGTCATACAAAAGACCATATTTAGTAAAATTTAAAACTTTACTATCTACAACTTGTTCTCTTTTATTTTTGACCCTCTCTGACTTCTCGAAAATAGTCATTTTCATTGCAAAAGTCCTATTGTATTCTCCAACTGGACAGACAAACGAACATCTCAAGAAAACTTTAAAAAAAATTTAATATTTTACCCAGATACGTAACAAACACATTTTATTGCAGCAACACAATTGAATTCAGAAATTCCAAAATTCAACGACGTG
>NC_068996.1:32823634-32824938 GCF_001194135.2 Octopus bimaculoides | reverse complement strand
GTTACAGACTCACAACAATACCTCCTCTTCAGCTAATGCCACCCAAAACACACCAAGATAAATATCCCCTTCAATTTAGCTAAAAGAATTTGCACCATTGTCTCTGACCCAACCACTCGAGAAATACGCCTAGAAGACCTTAAAAAACACTATTACATCGCCAATATCCCTCCACACTCATAGACTTTGGAATAAAACGTACCAAGGAACTTGAAAAAACACACTGAAAACCACCCAACACAGTAACACACCCAACCCTAAAATACTTCCATACATTTCCACCCACAACCCCAAAAACATCGAAGCATACACCACAATCAAATAAAACCTCCCCTTACTGACCACAGACCCGAAAATGAATAATATTATCAATACACACAAAGTCCTCAAATGCAAAAGGCAACACAAATTTTTGAAAAAACTCTTAACTAATGCCAAACTACACACACCACTTTCACCCCCATCAGTTAAAAGATATGCACGCCCTAACTGTGGTACCTGTCCCTACCTACTTGAAGGCTCTGAATTTACCTTCAAAGAAGGAACAAAGCTTAAAATCAAGACCAACTTCTCTTGTTCCTCCGGGAACCTCATTTACGTACTTACATGCGCAGGTTGCCAACACAACTATATCGGACAGACGAGTCCCCCCTTTACGTAGAAGAGTATCAGTCCATAAAGAACAAATAAATCTCCCACAACACCGCCAAATTCCACTCGGTGGCCACATAGACTCTTGCACGAGAAATAAAAATCCTAAATTCCTTATATTCCCTTTCTATCAATGTAAAGACAGAATCTCTACACAAGAAAGAATCAACAAGGAGAATCTTTTTATAGAGAAATTCCGAACGCTTCTTAACATAGAAACTCCTCGGTGACCGTATTCCCTTCTCTCGCTTACCCAATGAAATACCTATAAATTTACTTCTTATTTCTCTAAGAACAGACATAAACTTCCTGTTGACAAAAGTCCAGAACTCTAACTAAAGAGTATAAAACCCACAGAATTGTCTCCCCTTATCCACACTTCCTGTTTGACACATAAACATTCAACCTTTTTAAACACAACACCAATCTTAAATACATGCATCCTAATCTTTCTAACAATTATCTACATGGATTACCATTGAACTTTAAAAGTTCAAAGACAATATGATGTACTGGTATATTTATTTTTTTAATATATATTTTTCATTTTTTTGTAAAAAATATTATTTTCATTTTCTCTCTTCTTGAAAATTTGCCATGCGATGAAAGCCGGTTAGAAATCCTTTTTACTCCTCCTTATACACATCTATATT
>NC_068996.1:32817283-32823143 GCF_001194135.2 Octopus bimaculoides | reverse complement strand
ATATATATGTACATATATATAGTTTTAGGGAAAATAACCAATTTTCAAGAACTCATCGATGAAAATCCACTATCACATATAGAAAAATTAATAATTAAAAGCACAATAAATGAGTATAATATAAAGTAAAGTAAATATCATAAGATAAATATAATATAATATAATATAATATAATATATATATATGTACATATATATATATGTATATATACACACACATATATATGTGTGTGTGTGTGTGTATGTGTATGTATGTATATATATAACATTGTTGTTTTTTCTAACAGTAATTACAAATAGAACAGGTTGAATTGCTTCTTCTCAAGGCACCGCTCTCAGTGGCCACTGGTAGTAGTAAACACATCTGACCTCTACCAGACCCAAAGGATGCGAAGATTCTTTTGCCTCTATGGCTGACCTCCCTACCATCTTCAGAATCTATTTATAGACCTGCAGAATATGATCTACTTACCAAACTGCTACCAACTATTTCCTTCAATAATGGTAGTGGTGGTGATGGTGATAATGGTAAAAATAAAAGTAATAATAATGTGCTGCAGCTGCAAATACTAAATGCTCTTAATACTACAATAATACTACAACTACTACTATTATGATCGCACAGGAATCTGAGGCCCAACTACCACCCTTACCACCACCCTACCCCTGCTGCCGTTGCTGCAATTACTGCTGTTACTACACATAAAACAATAATACTAGTGATATCAGTGACGATAATAATAATGATAATGAAAGGAAACGGGTGGAGCCTCCTTATGGGCTGATTAATGATAGATCTAGTGATGGTGTCATAATAAAAACACTGGTAATTGTGCAACCTGATAATCATTACCTCATATGAGTGACAATGAAAAAACAAATATTGTGAATAACGGTGGTAACGAAACTGAAGCCAATGATGGTGACAGTGGTACACCCGGTAGGCTCAGACATTCTGGTCTGGCTCCAGCCTGTTGATATCCAGAAAGGGACCACCACACAAGGCATAGATGGAGCAAGCAAAATACTATCTGAGCAGCCTGGTAGATGAAAATGGTACTCAAATTAGGGGTTACCGACAGCGTATGTATGATCATTGGAGAGAAAAGGAATTGTTTCAACTCACAGAACAGAAACTATGTGATCAAGCTAGAGCAATAAGGAAAAAAAATGTTGGTTCACAGAAGTAGAACTCGAAGCTATCAAAAGATGGGTCATGGAAAATAGCAGCAGAGATAACAATGAAAATACAGTTCTTACTAATAAGAGTAATCTCATAGCACAGGAAAGGAGCAGTGGTAGTTTACTTGATGAGAGACATATAGATGATCTAAAAGAAGACAATAAAACTAATGGCGACATGACAGATGAACAAAAGGCAATCTACGACAGAATAAAAGTAAGACTACAGGAGAATGATAGCGACATTATTTGCAATCTTAAAAAGGTCGGTCGATGGAAATTGAACCATGAAACGAAAAATGTCAATGAAATTCTGAAATACGTCAAAACAAACATCACAAAAACAAATAATTTAATCAAGGCAGCAAGTATTGTTGTAGCAGAAAACGTGGGTGTTGATGTCAAGAAAGAGAAACATAATGGAAGTGACAAAAGAAGAGATCCATGGTGGAAAAGAAAAATCCAGGTAGGATTAGAATGCTCTCGAAGGAAATCTCTGTGTTAGACAGAAAAAGAAAGGGGAGCTTAAAAACGAACAAAAATACATGGCGCTGAAAAGGAAGTATAATACTGAAAGAAAGGACCTGAAAGTAGTAATGGAGGAGCTGAAGCAGCGCCTCATTGCAAAGAAAGCAAAGATGGTAAGATACGACCAAAGAATGAAGGGTTACCAGCAGAATAGGTTATTCGGAGTAGATCAGAAGAGATTTTGTAAAGAAATAAATGAAGAGTGTACAGATGAAAAGTTGATACCAAATAACATTGAAAGTCAAAGGTTTTGGAGTGACACTGAAGCAAAAACAAGGAGCATAAGAAGGATGCTGAATGGTTGCAAGAACTGAAACAAATAGTAGTCTGTCCAAAGGAGGAAGAACTAGTCATTTCAGTTAGGGAAGTGAAGGAAATCAGCAAAAAAATAAGCAATTGGAAGGCCCCGGGACCAGATGGAGTCCAAGGCTACTGGATCAAAAGATTCGATGAATGTCGTGCATGAATAGCTGCGCAACTCAACACCTTATTAAATGCTGACCAAATAACACCAGAGTGGTTGACATTGGGTAGGACAGTGATGTGCCTGAAAAACATCGAAAAAGGCAATACGGTAGACAATTACAGGCCGATATCCTGTTTGCGAATTATGTGGAAATTATTGACTGGAAAAGTCGCAGAGTCAATGTCTGGACATTTGAAAAAACAAATGGAGTCCTACCACATGAGCAGAAGGGTTGCAGAGGTACCAAGGATCAACTCCTGATAGACAAAACTGTGCTTAGAAACTGCAAGAAGAGGAAACAGCTTAGAAACTGCAAGAAGAGGAAAACTACGGTAACACCTCTTATTTTTCGAGCACCTTCCGGAGTATTCGAGCGGTTCCAAACAGTGCTGTTTTCTGCAAGTTCTCCACCCTTATTGCAGCCCCTATTTGTTCCGCGTACTTCTCGGGATTTTTGCTCACTGTTCCCAGGGCTCCGAAAATTATTGTTACTACTGCCACCTTTTCATCGACCACAACTGCTTAACTTCCCAAGCTAACCTGTCATATCTCTCGACTTTTCTTTCTTCCTTATCGCATACCTTGTTGTCTGCTGGGCATCCTATATCTATGATCCAGCATAGTTTGTTTTCTTTCTCAATTAAGACTATGTCTGGCTTCCTATTCTCTATCTCATGGTCGCACTGAATCATAAAATCCCATAGGATCTTTGCATTTCTATTTTCGACGATGCCTTCAGGTTTGTGGTCGTACCAAGTTTTTGCTCACTGTTGCCATGCATCGACTATCCTAAGGCGTACGATATGATCCCACATTCTTGGATTATGGGGTGTATGAACCTATTTGGTATTGTATCGAATGTTGAGCGATTGCTTGGAATAAGTATGGCGAATTGGAGAACGGACCTGACAGCATACGGAAGAAGCTTAGGGACAGTAGAAATTAGGAGGGGCATCTTCCAATGGGACTGCCTGTCCTCGCTGGTCTTTGTACTGTGCTTGATACCACTAACACTGATTCTAAGGAAAGCAAAAGCCGTCAACAAAAAGTCAACCATTTGTTATTCATAGATGACCTCAAACTTTATGGTAAAGATGAAACCCAAGTCAGTTCCCTCGTTAATACGGTGTATACCTACAGTGCTGATATCAGAATGGAGTTCGTACTGAGAAAGAGTGGTGTGTCAGTCTTGAAGAGAGGCAAAATCAAATGTATGGACGGGCTAACGATACCGTCGGGTGAGATCATGAAGCAGATAGAAGAGACGAGCTATAAGTACTTGGGGATATTGGAAATGGATAAATTGATGGAAAAAGAAATGACAGAAAAATTTAAGGTGGAGTACTTGCGCAGACTGAGACTGATCTTTAAGTCGAAATTAAACGGACAATAAGATCGAAGCTACCAACACCTGGGCGGTTTCACTCCTTAGATATGGAGCAGGGGTAATCGCATGTGCAGTAGACGAACTAAACAACTTAGACAAAAAGACAAGGAAGTTGCTAACTAGATATGGGTCACTCCACCCAAAATGTGACATAGACAGATTGTATGTACCAAGAAAAGGAGGGGTAAGAGGACTCATTGGATGTGAGCACAGCATTAGAGCAGGAGAAAACAACACAGTATGGTATGTAAAAAATTCCACAGAACCGCTATTATTAGAAGTAAAAAGGTCAGGCTTGTGTAGGATGAAAGAATGCAAAGAATGCACTCTACAAGAAATTGAAAATTTCATGGTATGTTGAAGATAAGACAGACAGAGAAAAAAGTTGGCTGTGGATGACTAAAACTGATTTAGAACCGGAAACAGAGGCTCTAATTTGTTCTGCCCAAAAGCAAGCACTAAGAACAAACTACATAAAATACAGAATAGACAACACAGCAGAAAGTGATAAGTGCAGAATCTTTGGACAAAACAATGAAACCGTATGGCATATTACCAGCCAATGTACGCCACTAGCCCAGAAGGAATATAAGAGACGCCACGACAATATAGTCAGGCTTGTCCATTGGACACTTTTCAACAAGTATTTTGACAGCAAAAACTTGGTACGATCACAAACCTGAAGGCATCGTCGAAAATGGAAATGCAAAGATCCTATGGGATTTTATAATTCAGTGCGACCATGAGATAGAGAATAGGAAGCCAGACATAGTCTTTATTGAGAAAGAAAACGAACAATGCTGGATCATAGATATAGCATGCCCAGTTGACAACAAGGTATGCGATAAGGAAAAAGGTAAAGTCGAGAGATATGACAGGTTAGCATGGGAAATTAAGCAGTTGTGGTCGATGAAAAAGGTAGCAGTAGTACCAATAACTGTCGGAGCCCTGGGAACAGTGAGCAAAAATCCCGAGAAGTACGCGGAACAAATAGGGGCTGCAATAAGGGTGGAGAACTTGCAGAAAATAGCACTGCTTGGAACCGCTCGAATACTCAGGAAGCAGCTTGAAAAATAAGAGGTGTTACCTTAGTTCACTGGTAGTGAACAGCTGACATTGTAGTACATCTCCAGCGTTAGAAGCTGTGCAAGGGCAATAAAAAAAAAATAATGATAATAATAATAATAATGATAATGATGATAATAATAATAACAATAATCTTCTGTTTATGGATGACCTCAAATCATTTGGGAAATCTGAAAAACAGATAGCTTAACCAAAATAGTTCAGAAGTGTGGTAGGGCCATCGGTATGGAATCTGGGATTACAAAATGCTCGGTAGTTAATATGAAAAGAGGGAAGAAACCAGCCTGAAGAGGATTGTGGTTACATTCAGGAGAGACCGTGGGTGAACCAGAGTGTAATGGGTATAGATAATTTGAGATTTTGGATCTGGATGACATTCTACACAGAGAAATTAAAGTCAAGGTTAGCGAGGCGCATCAAAAAAGAGTGAATATGGTGTTGAAATCCAACCTGAATGCCGAAAATTTGATTACTGCAATAGATATCTGGGCAGTTGCGGTGGTCAGATATAGTGCGTCCATCCTCAAATGGACTAAGGAGGAATTATCAACACTGGATAAAAGGACGAGAAAGTTGATGATGTTGCATGAGGCGCTACACCCTAAAGCAAACGTAATGTATACTAATTAGTTCTCTGGTGGCAGAGGATTAATTAGTATAGGCCATTGTATAAGGAGTGAAAGGAGAACGCTTGTCGAGTATTTGATTAATAGTGATGAAGACCTGCTGCAATATGCCGCGAAAGATATGGGTGTAAATGCAGATGAAATGATAGGCAAGGAAGAGTTTAAGCAAAGAGCTGAGAAGAGAAAAGAAGATATAAGGCGTTAAGGATAATACAGCATCATGGGCATTGCTTGAGCGAGTTGATTTGGAGCGTACCGCCGAAAGCCTGATCATTGCTGCACAAGACCAGGCTCTCGCTACGAAGTCAGTGAAGTACAACATCTATAAAACTTCTGACACCCAGAAATGCAGACTCTGTGGAAAGAGTGTGGAAAATGTGACCCACTTGATAGGTGAATGTGAGAGCCTTGCGCAAAAAGAATACCAGCGCCGCCACGATAAAATGTGTGTGTATCTTGATTGGCTCTTATGCCGAAAATATTTTACCCCAGTGTCACTTTGATGCCATGCACTGTTCTCTCACTCAATAATAATAATAATAATAATAATAATAATAATGATAATAATAATAATAATAATAATAAT
>NC_068996.1:32815834-32817014 GCF_001194135.2 Octopus bimaculoides | reverse complement strand
CCACTCCGGTTCTGCCTGGCACTCACACCTTTAACAGAATTGCTAAATAGAACTGGATGCGGTTACAAATGCTATGGAAAAACAGTCAGCCACCTTTTAGATATGGATGACCTAAAATTATATGCAAAAAACGACAAAGAGCTAGAAACACTACTACAGACAGTACATGGCTTTACCAAGGAAATAGAAATGAAATTCGGATTAGAAAAATGTGCCAAAGCAACCCTTAAAAGAGGAAAATTAGTTAAAAGTAGCAACATCACACTAGATAAAACAAATGAAATAAGAGAACTAGTCAATGAACTAGATAGGATACAACACACACAAATGAAAGAAAAAATAAAGAAAGAGTACTATAGACGAGTTAGATCAATACTAAAAACAGAGCTCAATGCTAAAAACTAGATAATAGGTATTAACACTTTAGCTGTCCCAGTTATAAGTTACAGCTACAATATCCTTCACTGGACACTAAACGAACTATCTAAAATAGACAGGAAAACAAGAAAAATAATGACAGGATATAGGATGCACCACCCAAAATCTGACATAGAAAGGCTATATATACAACGCACAGAAGTTGGCAGGGCGTTTATACAGCTGGAAAACTATTATAAAATAACCACCATAGGACTTCAAAAATACCTACTCCAGAAGCAAGGAAAACTAATACAAATAGCCACAAAACACGAGCAAAACAAAAAACTGTTTTCAGTATTTAAAGAAGCTGATAAATAAACAAGAAATCAATCTACCAAACAAACACGAAGAAGAAGAAGAAGAAGAAGAAGAAGAAGAAGAAGAAGAAGAAGAAGAAGAAGAAGAAGAAGAAGAAGAAGAAGAAACAACAAAAGCTATAAAACAAATGAAATCCAAACTAAAACTAGAACAGCAGCAGACCATGATAGATACTGGGCTAAACTAAATGCAAAAGAAATAGACAGAGAAAAATCCCAGTAATGGTTGAGAAGCTCAGGACTCAAAGCAGAGACTGAAGAATTTTTAATTGCTGCCCAAGACCAACGCCTCCCCACCAGAAATTAACAAAAACATATAATGAAAAGAAACATAACAAGTAACTGCAGAATATGGCGCCTTAGGTATAATAAAAAAATATTCAGACAAATACATAACAAAAACACCAAGACTTACAAATATATATAACATACAGAAAATTGCT
>NC_068996.1:32805236-32815337 GCF_001194135.2 Octopus bimaculoides | reverse complement strand
AATTGCACTACTGGGCACTGCACACATCCTACGCAAAACACTTTCAATACAGTAACCATAAGTGCACCACAGCAAACCACAGCACATACCCAAGGCGCACAGAGCTGCACTCGGTAGTGAAGTGAAAGCACGTTATAAAAAAATAAAACTACTGAACAATAATAATAATAATAATAATAATAATAATAATAATAATAATAATAATAATCAGGATTCTTAATTGCTGCACAAGACCAAAGCCTCTCCACCAGAAATTACCAAAAACATATAATGAAAAGAAACATAACAAGTAACTGCAGAATATGGCGCCTTAGGTATAATAAAAAAATATTCAGACAAATACATAACAAAAACACCAAGACTTACAAATATATATAACATACAGAAAATTGCTGGTTGTGACTGTACAGCAAGAATATAGGGATGGAATTCAGTATCTCAAAGTGTGCAGTGCTCAACTTGAAATGGGGAAAGGAGCAGATTGTAGGAGCATAGAATTCCAAACGGAGAGAGAGTGGAAGACCCAGATGATGATGGGTACAAGTACCTCGGGATCCTGAAACTGGACAATATCTTGCACAGAGAAATGGAAGATAAGGTCATCACTGCATATTTAAAGCGCCTCAAACTTCTCTTGAAATCAAAACTCAACTCAAGGAACCTTGTGACTGCCATCAACATATGCGCTGTTGCTGTAGTCCGCCATAGTGCTCCCATCCTGAAATATACACGAGCGGAGATTGGACAACTCAATCGCTCAATGACATTACATGGTGCCCTCTACTCTAAGGAGAACGTGAAGAGGTGTAAAGGCTCTACATGAAGAGGTGTAAAGGTGGACCTGGCCTGATTAGCGTACAGGAGTGCATTAACAGTGAAAGAAGAAACATGGCAGAGTATTTGGTAAATAACAAGCAAGACCTGCTACACTATGCTGCTAATGCAGAAGGACTTAACAAAGATGGACTTGAGTGTGCCAATGAATTCCGATCACGAATAGCCAACGAGTGAGAAGGAACTCCACTCCGTATGGAATAACATGGTCAGTTCCACCGTGAAACTAAAAAGATTAGGAAGCATCATGGAGGTGGCTCAGTAAGGGTGACCTAAAAAACAAGACTGAAAGCCTAATCATCGCTACCCAGGATCAGACATTGAATACAAACTCAGTGAAAAGAGATATATATATATACCCTACAATTGCAACGAACCTCTGCAGAATGTGTGAGAAGAGGGTCGAAAGCCTGACTCAAATTGTTAGTGCTTGTGAAAGACTTGTGCAGAAATAGTACAAGCATAGACACGACAAAGTAGCCTAAAACCTTCACTGGCTACTATGCCGGAAGTATGGATACGAGGTTACAGGTGCTTGGTACCAACATACACCAGAAAAGGTAATAAACGAAAAGGGGAAGGCAAGAATCCTCTGGGACTTTGACTTCTATAAAGACAAGGTTTTAGAGTACCGAAGGCCGGACATAGTAACCTTTAAGAGGGACAAACAAGAGTGCCTAATACTCTACGTGGCAGTGTCAGGAGATCGACATATCACGAATGAAAGAGAAAAGATTGATAAATATGGAGACCTGAGAATTGAGATCGCCAAGATCAAGATGTGGCAGCTACGAGAGTCAAACATAAAAGTTATCCCTGTTGTCATCAGAGCATTGGGTTTAACCCCAACCAAACTGAAAAAAACATCAGGAAACTTTAGAAGTACCCTACAATCTAGGTGTATTGCAAAAATCGGCATTACTTGGAACAGCAGGCATTTTGCGTAAAGTACTGTCTGTAGACACAATATCTTCGATCAACATCACGATATTCGATAATGTGCGACGCATGCAATAATAATAATAATAATAATAATAATAATAATAATAATAATAATAATAAAAATAAAAATAATAATAACAACAACAACAACAAAAATATCAATAAGAATAGTGACAACAACAACAATAATAATCTTCTCCACATCGTCTACAAACGCATGTTTAGAGTAGGCCCGTTCACTCGTACCATTCTTGCCACATTCACCTACCTTTCAACAAAATTGCTGGGGGTGGGGTAGCACTTCTCACCTCCCACTTTCATTTTGAAGTGGAACTAGTAAACGTTGATTGAGAGCTAGGCTAAAGAGCAAAGTATCTGTCTTTATCCCTTTCAATCTGGTCCACCCCACAACCTCTTTCGCTAAGGCCACCAGACAAAGGAATACTACTTATCCTTCCCGGGCAAAGGAAGGCGGCGGGACGATCTACACAAATGACTCAGCAGATAGTCGAGTTTATCCTACATGCGGCAGCAGGTGTTCGACATAAACCCACAAGTCAGTAATGCTCGGTACTGGACGAGAGCGTGCAGAACAGTATCGTTCTCTGCTCATATCCCGGGCACTTCCATGTCTCGAACTGGCAATGCCCTCAGTAGCACTGTCAGGTCATGGAATTCTGGAAATTATCCTTCGGTCCCAACCCGAAACAGACCAGCCAATTGACCCTCATCGATGCCCACTTGACCACCACTTGGCCGCCACTAACTCTCTACAGAACGCCTGAGTGGAATTTCCACCTCTCGCCTTGCCCGACTGACAGCGAACTGTGAGCTCCTGACAATACTCTAGGTACCAGGCACCCTATCTTGTTGTACACTTGATCCAAGACTGCAACTCAGACAAAGAGACAAGTTGTGGAAGGGCGTGTCTGACAAACGGTGACCTCACTTGCTCACTATCAAGGAAGTGTTTATTCGGTATATGTAAACTTGGCACGCCGAGAGAGACGCGTTCAGTTTCCAGTAACCGGGTCCCTGCCACGAAGTCTATCTAGGTCGACTATGTAAAATCACAAATTTGTGGTCTCTGCAGCTGGCGATTTAAAACAGAGTACAACTTATACTATTCTTATGTAATAACCTGCAGCCTACTCTATCTAGATACAACGTAGAAGTTCCGATGCGGTTCTTTCATTTCCACATTAGCACTTTCAGGAAATCCAGTCGGTACCTATCAGGCAGTTGAAAACCTTTGAGCAGCTAGTCCAACACAGTCTAAAGTGTTTCCAAGATTGTGTTCCAATTATACATTAGCCCTAAAGGTCGAGACGTTCCCAGAAAAACCTCTAGACGTCTGGAGAAATGCGGTTGTCCTGTTTCAGCCGGATCATAAAGGCACCCCCATCGCTACTGTTCACATCCAGGACCACCAACTCACCTTCTTGGGGCCAGGAAGATAGTCATTGTCTTCAGATTCAGACCTCTCCGGAGCAAAACCGCAGTTCCCCACCCTTCTACTCGGTTGACATGGAGATAACAAATCTCGTATCCGTTGAGAATGGGCATGAAAGCTTGTCGGTTGAGGAGACTAGTTTTACTGATAGCCACATCTATACTTAGTGACCTGAGGTCATTAAGTAGGTGGCCTTGTCTCCAAGGCGACCCCAGGCCACGTGCGTTTATACTGCCTACTCTGAGCAAGGCCATGTTAAACGATATGAAACAAGGAACAGAGGAGAGAGATGCTTATAGTGATTTTGTGAGGGAGGGAGGATAAATGTTTCATCCCTCTGGTTATATGTGTTCATTTCCATAAGCAGTTCTTTATAAAGTCTTTTATTAACGTTTTTTCTAAAATTCCCTATTTCTTCAGGGTATTTGCTTTTGTGGTGTTGTGTGTGTTTTGTGTTATTTGTATGATTTTTGTATGTTGATATGTTAGTTGTCGGTGTGGTGAAATTACTCTAAGTGATGTCTCTGTGATTGTGTATGTGTTCCATTAGTGTTTTCTTGTTTGTTTATTGCAATAAAACTTGTGATGTTTTCTCGTTACTGTTTTTGATTTGTGAGCACGATGGTAGTTGGTCCTGTTTGTATTGTTGGTAGTGTCCGAGATGATGGCATTTTTAATGGTGATGATGGTGTTGGTAATGTTGATGTTATTGTTGGTATGTTGTTGAGGACTTCTGTCTCCCTGCTTTTTTGTTGGTGTTTTTTACCTCTTTTTTCTTTTTTTTGTTCGATGTCTGTTGGCATTCTTCCCCGTCACCTTTACCACACATATCTGAGAGGTCCCATTCGGGGAGGGGCATGTCTTGAGGGTCATTGCTTTTTTGTTTTGTTGTCAACTTTTTTGGTGGTGGTGGGTGGTTGTGGTTCAGTCGTTGATATTGTTGGTGACGTGCTAGCTTGGGGTGGTGGTTCTGTGTATCTTTTGTTGATTTTGTAGCTGTTGCTTCCAGCGTTGATTTTTGTGGCATTGTTGCAGATGCTTTGGTGGTTGCTGGAATTGGCGTTGGAGTTGCAGTTGTAAGACACGCCAATATGTATGATAGAGAATCACTTCATAAGCTCTCAAATACAATCTAAAATTAAAATTGGAAACTATGTAACGAAGGCAACTATACAAGAACTAAAACCATATTTCACTGAATTAAATGAAATTATTTACGAAGCTGCTAAGACAATTGAAACCAGTTGTATGCCTCTGAAAAAAACAAAGAAATACAAACCTGAGGGAGAAAATGTAACTATTTAGTATGTACAGTCCAAACCATCAAAGCAAACAAACCAGATATTGTCGTGAAAGACCAAAACAATAAAGTCTGTTCATTGATTGACATGATCATACCCTGTGACCATAATATCTCGGCAAAAGAATTTGATAAGCTCAGAAATATAAAGATCTGGTAATCAAAATCAAAAAGATATGGCATCTCAAGAACGTTACCATACCAGTGATTGTAGGAGTACTTGGAGTGATCAAAAAAGGAACTGAAAAGTATTTAAGAATGGTCCCTGGCTTACCATTCATACACGAAGTGCAAAAGATTGTCTTAACTTCTACGTCACACGTATTGAGAAGATCATTGTTGCTGTGAATTTTCTTTCCCTTTTCCCCTTTGTTTTCTTTGTTTACTTTCTCTTTTTTCTCCTTTTCTCTTTGTCTTTCTTCCCCGTTTTCTCTATCACATTAAAATATGGAAAATTTGGTGTGTTTCTTTTAATGACCTACCAATGTATACAATTCATCTCTCTCCCCTGAAGACAATCGGCAAGAAATGAAAACACAATTGAAAGATGACAATGAAAATGATAATAATAATAATAATAATAATAATAATAATAATAATAATAATAATAATAATAATAATAATAATAATAATACACTACAGCGTTACCATATCTCGGATGACAGTACCATGAATTCTTCCGTTCTTCAGCAAGTTGAAGTAAAATGAATTCGTAAAGCCAAACCATCCGAACTGGGAAATTTGCTTCTAATGCAACTACTCATTGCCTAATGTGTATAAATATACTTATCGGAATTCTTACAGTAATTCGCGTCTCCTGCCATGTGTCCGTAAATCGTCCGAGTAGGAATTAAAATTTTCTACCATCTCCAACCCTTTGACCGCTTCAAACTATTGAGCAACGTGCTGCAGGAAAGCTGCAAAAATCTGCTCAAAATCAAATAGTGTGTTCGTCTCTGTCCCGGAAAGAACGGGTTTTAGAGTTGTTGCTATGTCATACCTCCCTCACTTCACCCCATCGGACAACTTATAATACCTCGCGTTTCAGCACACGTGTAGCTTTTAAAACATAATATTCATGTTTCGTGTTCAAGAAATGGTCGAAGCCATTCCCGTCACGAGTATATCGGCCGGGATGCTTTTACCAATTACCTCTTCTAAATTTCTAACTAAATCCTCCTTCACTCTATTCTTTCATCAGATCCCCTTCACTGAGCCGACTCTACAGAGCAGAAATTTGTGGTCGACCAGTTTAAACAGTTGACAGACTAACTGCCCGACAGCTGAAAACGGTTGTATACGTTTTTGATTCTTTTGCCTCCCTCTTCAGACGCTTTTGACACACACAATCATGATGTGGCTCTAAAATGCAAGTCCTGCTGTCTCCACTAGTAGTAGAGAAGGTTCTTAGGAAATCCTCTAGATGTCTGAAGAAATAAGGATTAAATATCCACGTTATTAAAACTCATTACTTCAGGCATATAATAAATTCAACCAGTCTTTGTTCATAAATTTCGCTAACAAAATAAATTATCATCTGTATTTGCCTTTATTCAAAGCAAAATCAGTTGGTCGTTAAATAAATTACTATTCAAGCACCGGAAAATATTTTCTGCATATAAGAGTTCCGAGTTTCCTTGATAGAAAACTAAGAATTCCGAACCATTAATAGAAACTCAAGATACCATTACGAGTTAGTGAGAAAGGTTTTCTTTAGTATGTGCCGTAGCCCAATCATTGCGAAATATTTTTTAATTGCTAGTTACCAAAATTAGGACAACTAAACTGGGATCTTTTTTAAAACGGGGGCCACATTTTTCATTAATGTTTTACGTAGTGTTTTTGGTAGCGAAAGACTTTCAAACTTCGTATACTTATCTATTTTGTGTTATAGAACAGAAAAATATTTTTGTATTCGAATTTATTTCATGTAAAAAATTGTCTTATTTCGATAATTTCAATCAATCACTGACAAGTATTCAGTTGTTTACATTTACTCCTTTGGCTCACTAAGCGATGTAAAGCGTATTTAATCTCCATACCTTCGTTTTATTTGCTTTTTTCATTTTAAATTTGCTTTAACCCTAACCCTAACCCTAACCCTAACCCTAACCGTAGGGTTAGGGTTAGGGTTAGAGTTAGGGTTAGGGTTAGGGTTAATTGTTTCAGAATCGTTTGTTTATGTAGTCGGCACTTAATGTATATCGGCTGAATGGACGTCAGTGATTGGTTGAAATTACAGAAATACGACAACTTTAACATGGAATAATTTATGGATTTCTTTTTTTTTTAAGCAGACTAAGAGAAAAAGATGTTTTATATGACACATTCTACCAGTGTTCCAAGTTTCAAAGTGTTTCGTTAATGAAAAATGTGGCCCCCGTTTTAAAAAAGATCCCTAAACTGACCGTAATGGCTTTATGCAACTTACAGAAACTTATGAAGTGGAGAATGGCACTTGATAAAAGCAATTGGAAGCATAAGTGTGCCAAAATAAAAGAAAATCAGTGGTATGATTAGTTTCGTCTACTTGCTTTTAAGCATATTAAGTCTCAATTACGTTCTGCAACGAGTATAATGAATCCCAACTCACATTTTCTATTTTATTTCAATTCATTTAGCTTTGTTTAACATTAAACACTCAAATATACTTATTTTCCTACAACTTCCCCATCTTTATTTGATATTAAGTTCCCTGATATAATTATTTTAACTATCATTTTCCCGAGAATTAATATTATTCATAAATGTGTGGCGGCGGCAATTTAGAAGAATTATTAGCTACACCGGGCAAAATGCTTAGCAGTATTTCGTGTCTTTCCGTTCTGAGTTCAAATTTTGTTGAGGTCGACTTTTCCTTTCATCCTTTCGAGGTCGACAAAAGAAGTATTAGTTGAACACTAGGTTGGATGTAATCGACTTACTCCGACCCCCCGATATTGCTTGTGCCAAAATTTGAAATCAATATCATTCATAAATGTATCCAGCAGCTAACAAATATATTCACATTCAAATTTCGGATAAATTGTTTGTAATCAGATATAATGGTTATCATAATAAGATAACGTACATGAAATTATATAACCTAAGTGGCTATATTCAATTAACTACAGTTTAAAAGATACAAGGCCGAAACTTCTTCATAAGTACCTTCGGTATTTATGAGAAAGGAACAAATTCTACTAAACTTCCGTGAACATTCTGTCTTAAAACCTTGTTAAGAAAAACCAAACTGCTCAATTCAATCTAAACTGCAACAATAGTTTAGATTGTGAAGCTGGAATCATTAGTGATAGAACTAAAATTAAGTTGATTTAACCTTGTTTATTTGGGACTACACTTTCCAATTTATTGATAGTTGTTTTTTCAGTTCTTATAGTCTTTAATATCTTGTTAGTTGTAGATCAATTGATGTTAAACAACCGTGACACTTTTTGATATATTTTCTGTTACATAGAAATGAAGATTAAAAAATACGTGATTCATCATGTAGAGATTATATTAATCCCTTAGGAAATTAACGTCTAAGTATGTATGTACATATATATATACTTACACGCACATATAACTGGATACCACACACATGCGCGCAGGCAAACACTCAAGCATTGGTAGATGGGTATTGCTCGCACACTTACATACACACACACACACACACACACAGGCATACACTCACATATAAGAAAACAGGTGTATAAAAAGATTTATATATGCACATTTATATTGATATAAGTATGCATTTGTATAAGCGAGTTACGCAAACACATGGATACATGTGTTCTCACTCCTTCTCTCTATAAATATTTTGCATACATACATACAATACATACATACATACATACATACGTATCTGTGTGTATTTGTATATATGTGTCAGGCATATGCATATTGTATATATTCATTCATACACATATTTACATATACATATACACGTGTGTGTACACACACACACACACACACACACACACACACACACACACACACACACACACACACACACACACACACACACACACACACACACACACACACACACACACACACACACACACATATATATATATATATATATACATATATACATACACATACATACATTTTACACATACATATGTTAGACTGAGAAGAACCTATTTACCATAGCTCGAAGGCAGAATTTTAATTCGTGTGTTATATGACAAATGGATCGTCTTTCATTAATGACTGTAGGTTCATGATGATGCAGTTGTCTTCTATTTATTGACTTTGCAGAAAAATTCTTTCCATTTCTTTTCATGTATTTTTTTAAAAACATCTTTTTATTTATTTATTTTCCTTTTAACGTGCTGTAAATTTGTTTTAAAAGTCTCTTAAAAGTTTCCCTGAATATTTGTCAACAAAGTGTTTATTTCGATAACATAAAAATAGAAACAGATAATTGTAATGTACAGAAATTTTCGGTTAGGTAAACTGGAAAGGAAAGGAGCGAATTATACTTGAAATGAACAAAGCATAGAAATACTTACTGTCAACGTTCAAGGTGGTGCCCCAGCATGACCGCAGTCAAATGATTGAAACAAGTAAAAGGTAAAACACACACACACACTCACACTCACACACACGGTGTGGTATCAAAAATTCCCGGACTAGTTCTGTAGTGCGCCAACAGATGGCAGCACACGGTTGTGTGCGCAATGAGAGCGAGCAGTGAACTTCGCAAGGCAGTGCGCCAAGTGACATTGCTGTGTTTATTTCGCAAGTTGTTAAATTTGTGTTTTTGTCATCACGTGTATGATGTAGTCTGGTTTTGTAATGGACATGGACGAAGAGCCAACGTGATATTTTGTCTTACAAATGAGACGTCTGCTACAGAGACACTAAGCATGCTTCGGCAAGCCTACGGCGACGAGGCAATGTGCCGTACACAACGTTTCAATTTGCGGAAGAACGTATCTTGGAGACAATCAGCAATTTGGAAGACCTGCCACAAGCACCATCACCCAGAAATGTGGTATTGAACATCAAGAATTCGTCCCCCAGGGCCAGACCGTCAATCGTGAGTTCTACTGCGAAGTTTTGAAGTGTTTGAGGGGAAGGATGTTCGGCTAAAGTGACCGGATCTTCTGGTAGTATCAGCAAGCTAAAATTGCAGTCAAAATGACTGAAACCAGTGATATTATTATAAACAATATTATCCTTGTATATATATGTATATATATTTTATTCACTTCGATCACCTTTTCAATTTTGCTGCGGCATTAAAAACGGTCATCGCACATATTGGTTGAGATGAACAAGCCCTTTAACTCTGAGTTTGTATGACTCACTGAAGATGAACTAAGGGTATTTTCTCAAAGTTCGAAATTTCAATTTTCGATTATTTTCGTCATTGGTACGAGGTGTTAGGAATTTTGCTCATTTGCCTGCCTTCACCTTTGTGTCTAACTGAAAATTTGTGGCTTGAGTAATTTTGACTGCTGTTTTAGCATGTTGGTACTGCCTGTAGTAACCTTAATTATTAACTGATAATTTTACTTTTATTGTTTTTTACACATGCTAAGCAACTGATATTATTATGAACAATATCCTTATA
>NC_068996.1:32799794-32804572 GCF_001194135.2 Octopus bimaculoides | reverse complement strand
ACACACACACACACACACACACACACACACACACACACACACACACATACATATATACGACGGGCTTCTTTCAGTTTCCGTCTACCAAATCCACTCACAAGGCCTTGGTCGGCCCGAGGCTATAGTAGAAGACACTTGCCCAAGGTGCTACGTAGTGGGACTAAACCCGGAACCATGTGGTTTGTAAGCAAGCTACTTACCACACAACCACTCCTACGCCTATAGTATAATTTTACCTAAAATCTCCAAGAAGATAAGGAGAGAGAGAAAGAACATACTGCCTTCACTTCAGCTTAGAACCTACTAAGGTATCAGAAGAAAGACTTGTTACAGATTTTGCTTGTCACTGTTTTATGGAGTCAGTTTTAATTTAAAGACTAGTTTTATCAAATCTTTGTATATCTGAGGCCGAGAGAAGGAGCAGTGTCTGTTAGGAATAGGGCTGAGGGAGTCGATATAAATCATAGTGGGTTTACTCTTTTACTCTCTTTACTCTTTTACTTGTTTCAGTCATTTGACTGCGGCCATGCTAGAGCACCGCCTTTTAGTCGAGCAAATCGACCACAGGACTTATTGTTTGGAAGCCTAGTCCTTATTCTATCGATCTCTTTTGCTGAGCCGCTAACTTACGGGGACGTAAACACACCAGCATCGGTTGTCAAGCGATGTTGGGAGGGCAAACACAGACACAAACACACACACACATATATATATGTACATATATACGACAGGCTTCTTTCAGTTTCCGTCTTCCAAATCCACTCACAAGGCTTTGGTCGGCCCGAGGCTATAGTAGAAGACACTTGCCCAAGGTGCCACGCAGTGGGAATGAACCCGGAACCATGTGGTTGGTAAGCAAGCTACTTACCACACAGCCACTCCTGTCATAAAAAAAAACTATCAAGATTTATTAGAAGCAATATCATGAGATTTGGTAAAGGAAAACTTAAATCAAGATGTTAGCTGACAATTAAGGGGGCCGGCCACTAGCAGACCATTGATAATGAAACAGGGGAAATCTTATCATGTAGTACTATAGTTAAATATTTTAAACATTTTAAACAATATTGCTATATTGTACAAAGTTAAAATTTAGGGTTATTCAGAAGATTATTATAAGAAAAGGATAAGTTTTTTGAATAATTTTGAGTATATACCAAACTTTTACCACAATAGATGGACGAAAAGAAATTATCTAGAAATAGTTTAATATTTATACATATTATATACTTAAATACTAACTTATCAGATGGTATCTATGAATATTGATAAATTGGTATATACTGGTATTTAATAAAGGAGTAGTGGAGTAAAAGAACATGCTTGCTATATATTAATTAAATTATAATCTAAGCAGTTTATTTTAAGTTGTGAACATACCAATATTGTTTTATATAAGCTAAGTATGAGTTTATAGAGGTACAAAAATTAGATTTATTTTATAAATAAATAAAGGCTATTATAAAATAAAAAAGAAAGAATAATCAGGTAGGGCAGAACACCATAGAAAAGGAATAAAATAGCTTAATCACTAAAAACATGATAAAGTATATATACTTTACTAACATCAATAGAGAAGATTTTTAGAAAATGTATAATAATAGGCGTAGGAGTGGTTGTATGGTAAGTAGCTCGCTTCCGAGAAGCAGAGTTCGGCGGGCGCCTTCTATCTTTTCCCATTAATATCATCGTGTTCATCATTCATCTCATCTCTTTAATGTGTTTGTCTAGCTCGCAGCTACTCTGTATACTGCCTTTATGGCAAATAAATTGAAATAAAGTAGCTTGATTACGAACGATGCATGCGTTGTAAGTTGGTTTGTTGCTTTCAAAATGAAAAGACGAGTGTTTTCCTATATTCTTTTTTTTTTCTGTCTATCTTTTGTTTTTTTTTTCTTCTTTGAACTGTGCTTTCTTTTTACTTTTTTATTCAATTGTTTTTCTTGGACTGTTTTTCTTTTGAACTTTGTGAACATTTTTTATACATGGCAAAAAAAAAAAATGTAGCCACTGCCTTGGAGTGGGAGGTTGTCCCACCTAAAGAGTGGTTAAAAGACTTGAACAATAGAACGGTGGTGCTGAGGACCTATTCTAGGTCACTCGGCGCCATTGTTCAATATAATGACACCATAGAGAAAGAGTTGGCAGAATATCTGCCCATCATTTTCTATCTCAGGGGAGGGCCTGTTGAGAAATTTTTGGACAGTCTTCTCGACCGAGAACGATGCGACTCGGTCTGCATAGACTGTGCAAGTTGGCCTCTGCAGGTGACTGCGGAGGTCGTAAAACAAAAAGAACTATTTGAGGTCATAGTGACCTGTGGTAAAGAAGATTTGGTTTTCCTCTTTCCGGGTCCCGATTTGCCGATGCAGGCTTTCCTGCAGGTGGCAGGGAACTTACTCGGGGGCTCGGATGAGTAAGAGAAAGATAAATATTCGTAATTTTTGTGATATTTTTTGAATCTTTGTGATTTTTGATTTAAATTGAATAAAAGTACAGTGATTTCGAGGGGTTATCGGTCGGCGGGCGCCGGTGCCCCTCCCATTCTTTAAATCTTTGTCGTTATCATCCTCATTAATGTCTTTGTCTAGCCCGCAGCTACTTATCTGTGTTCGGCTTTCATAGCTAATTTGATGAATAAAAGTAGCTCACTTACTACGCATGCGTGTAAGTGTTGCTTCTTGCCAGATACTAGAGTGGACGTGAGCTTGTTAGCTCCGTCCAAATACTGAACTGAAAAAGAAAAAAGAATAATAACAGTGAATGCTGTTGGGGTAGGTGGTTTTGTGTTCATTTGAGCTGAGTGTAATTTGTTAAATTGTAATATTGTTTGTTGATAAATTGCGCCCAGCTCTGGGACAATTCCGCCTGCTGTCGGCTGCTGCTGTTTGTTGTTTAATGTGATCCACTGTGCTTTGGGTAAAACAAAAGGGGTCATATCCTCGCCCGAACTTGCTGGATTATTTACCATTACCAAAGGATTCTACCAGTTGGCCAAGAATACCTGTTGGCCATTGAATTTATGCCGTGTGAACTGTTTTCTCTTTTTTATCTTCCCGTTTTTGCTTTTTGGAACTGTTTAGCTGTTTTTTTTTTACTTTCCTTTTCACTTATTTTTTTGGGACTGTTTTGTTTATTCCTTTTGGACTTCTTTTAAAATTTATTTGGACTCTTTTTTTGAACTGTGAACTTTTTATTTAACACATGGCTAATATAAACAGTGCCTTAGAGTGGGAGGTTACCCCACCTAAGCATTGGTTGAATGATCTTGAGAAGAGGACGGTGTTTCTACAGACCTATTCTAGGTCACGTGTGGCCATCGCCCTCTTCGACAAGAGTATAATAGACGAATAATTGGCGAATTATCGGCGAAATATAAAATTCATTTCTCGGGGGACCAAATTCGCAATGGTCTGGTGGCTGTTTGGTTCCCTCGAGGAGGCTGGCAGATTTGCTAGCAAGCCCATTGAGGGCAAGGAAATTTTGTTCCTCCCCAGTTATTGTGGGAGGAAGGTAATAAGAACTTGGTTGTGTGGGCTGCCCCCGGGCACGGAAGCAGTATGGATTGGTGATGACATCCGGTGGGGCCTGGGGGGTAGCAGGCCCAGGCTCTTAAATATAAGGGTAACTCCTGTGGTCGACTGGGAGGGTGCAAAGGCAACTCTGACCCTGCATACCCCTATGGCCGCAGGCGAAATGACCTTCCCCGACTTCTTGAGAATGGCTGGCTCCAAGTATCCAGTGATACTTGAGGGTTCCCCTCCCAAGTGTCACTCGTGCCTGGAGTCAGGCCACATTAGGAAGACCTGCCACCGGGGCCGTGGTAAGGCCCCAGAGCAGGAAAAGGTGAAGGTACCCTATGCTCTTCCATTGCAGTGAGAAAAGGAGGAAGTCGTGTAGGTGTCAGCCTCGAAGAAAAAAAAAGGTGAGCAACCACCGTTGCTCACCAAAAGACACGCAAGTTGCGGGAGTGGAGGAGGATCCCCCGGGTGTGCCAACGGAGGCTCCGACTTCCGCAACTGTAAGAAGGAAAAGGAGAAAGAAGAAAAACGGGATACAGTTGGCGGATGTTCCTGTGCCGCCGACAGAACCCGATGCTCCTCCAGTGGGATGCGTGCCACCGAAGCGAGAGGCTCTGTCAGTGGAATCATTTTCTATCACAAGGGAGGGCTTGTTGAGAGATGCTAAGACAGTCTTCTCGACCGAGAACGATACGACTCGATCTGCATAGACTGTCCAAAGCAAAAAGCACTATTTGAGGTCATGGTGACCTTTGCTGAAGAATAATTTGTTTTCCCCTTTCCGAGCCCCGACCTGCCGATGCAGGCTTTCCTGCAGGCAGTAGGGAACTTACTCGGGGGCTCGGATAAGGAAGAGGAAGATTAAGGAAAATTTTGTAATTTTTGTGATAGTTTTTGATTTAAATTGAATAAAAGAACAGTGATTTGGAGGGGTTACCGGTCGGCGGGCACCGGGCGCCGATGCCCCTCCCATTTTTGTTCATTATTGTCGTTATCATCCTCATCTCATTAACGTCTTTGTCTAGCCCGCAGCTACTTATCTGTGCACGGCTTTCATAGCCAATTTGACGAATAAAAATAGCTTGCTTACAAACCACATGGTTCCGGGTTTAGTCCCACTGCGTGGCACCTTGGGCAAGTGTCTTCTAATATAGCCTCGGGCCGACCAAAGCCTCGTGAGTGGATTTGGTAGACGGAAACTGAAAGAAGCCCGTCGTATATATGTATATATATATATATATATATATATATATATAT
>NC_068996.1:32797612-32799691 GCF_001194135.2 Octopus bimaculoides | reverse complement strand
TGTGTGTGTGTGTGTGTGCGTGTGCGTGTGTGTGTGTGTGTGTGTTTGTGTGTTTGTGTGTTTGTGTTTGTCCCCCCAACATCGCTTGACAACTGATGCTGGTGTGTTTACGTCCCCGTAACTTAGCGGTTCGGCAAAAGAGACCGATAGAATAAGTACTAGACTTACAAAGTCCTTGGGTCGATTTGCTCAACGAAAGGCGGTGCTCCAGCATGTCCACAGTCAAATGACTGAAACAAGTAAAAGAGTAATTCGAAGTATACTAAACTAAAAATTATATATTTAATTACTTAGCTAGTATCAATAAACACTCAAACCTGGTATTAGCTAAAGGAATATTGATGTTATAGGACTTTCTAATGTTACACTAATTTTTAAATAAAGGGTTATATTATAGGTTTTAGAAGTTATTATTGTTACTCCCTACATGATATTTATAGTTTCTTAGGGTACTTAATTAGAAGGGCTACTTATATAAAGGCCCTTATAAATACTAAGGTCAGAAGGGTGGAGCACTTTAAGAAAGAGATAAATCAATTCATTTCTAAAGACCATTTCAAACAATATTATCATATTGTATAAAGTTAAAATTTAGGGTTGTCAAGAAGATTATTAAGAATGATATTATAACAAAAAGGATAAAACTTCTTTGAATACTTTTGAGTATATACCAACTTTTACCAAAATAGAGGGAGGAAAAAAATTACATAGAAATAGTTTAATATTTATACAAATTATTTATCTAAGTATTAACTTATTAAATGGTATCCATGAAGATTGATCAATTGGATTTTACTGATATTTAATAAAGAAGCACTGAGGCTAAAAAACATGTTAACTATATACTAATTTAATTAAATTAAATTATTTTAAGTTGTGGAGATACTGGTATTGTCCTATATAAGTTAAGTATGAATTAATAAGGGTACAAAAATTAGATTTATTAAAGGCTATCATAAAATAATAAAATGATCAGGTAGGGTAGAGCACCATAGAAAAGGAATAAAGATAGCCTAATCACTAAAAACCATAATAAAGTATATATACCTTATTAATATCAATAGAGAAGATTTATAGAAAATGTATAATAATTTAAGTATTAGGAACTAAAAGTTGTTTATTAACTTATTTAGCTAATTTCAATCAAGACTGATACCGGTATTAGTTAAAAGGGATCTTTCTGAATTGACGGGAGCCATTTATTTTCTTAACGAAACACTTTCAAACTTGGGATACTGGTAGAATGTGTCATATAAAACATCTTTTTCTCTTAGCCTTCTTAACAAAAATTTCATATTGCAAGTTATTTCATGTTAAAGTTGTCGTATTTCTGTTATTTCAACCAATCACTGACGTCTATTCAGCTGAATACAGTGACTGCTGTTTTTGTAAACAATAATTTTTGCCGATGTCAAGATCGTTATTCCCTGGTAATTATATCGTTATTCCCTAGTAAGGGTTTAGGGTTTTAGGGTTAAGATTCAGGTTTTAGAGTTAGGGTTAGGGTTAGAGTTTTAGGGTTAGGGTTATGAGTTAGTTTATGGCAAAAATAATCATAACCCTAACCCTAACCCTAACCCTAAAACCCTAAAGCTAAAACCAGTACAAACGCATGAACGATGTTATAAATAACAGTACCGCTGATAGTTGTTGACAAACAACAGTACTAATTTTATTTAAGGGAAAGGTTCCGCACAACGTGTGGTGTTCACAATTCACAGCAGTAATTGTTTTCACCTCAATAGACGTCAGTGATTGGTTGAAATTACCGAAATACAATTTTTTACATGAAATAACTTCGAATACAAAATTTTGTATCTGTTCTATAACACAAAATATACAAGTATACGAAGTTTGAAAGTGTTTCGGTACCAAAAACACTACTTAAAACATAAATGAAAAGTGGTGCCCGTCAATTCAGAAAGATCCGTTAAAAGAATATTGATGTTAAAAGGACATGCTAATTATATACTAATTTTAAATTAAGAGGTATGATATAGGTTTTAAAAGTTATTAGTGTTAATCCGTACATGATATTACAGTTTCTTAGGAGTACTTAATTAGAAGGGCAACTTGTAT
>NC_068996.1:32794165-32795235 GCF_001194135.2 Octopus bimaculoides | reverse complement strand
AACTGTTTCGGGGGGAAACGCAACCTTTCAGGATGATAATGCACCAATTCACGCAGCTAAAGTTGTTACTGAATGGCACGAGGAACATTCTAGTAAAGTTGAATGTCTTTTCTGACCACCACAGTACCCAAATCTTTATATTATTGAACATTTACGTATGGTGCATTTTAGAAAAACAAGTAAGGCGTCGATATCCTCCGCCATCATCACTACAAGAATTGGAGACTGTTTTAGCTGAAGAATGGACAAAAATTCCTCTGGAAACAATTCAAACTTTGTTTGAAATTCTAAGGTGTTTCCATTATTTTGTCCAACCCCTGTATATCTATGGGGAGGGGTGAATGGGTGAGTGTATTTGACCCCAAACATCCACAAGTAACCACATCCGCAATATGGGTACATGAAAAGACATATATGCATGCCTTTGTTTGGAATGTACAAGCATGTGCTTATACTCACTATCAGAGGAGGTAGTTAACCGCGTCGTTATTATAGTGAAAGTGGGTGGTAGTTAAAACTAAAATAAATGTTTTCTTCTTTACGTATGTACATATATTCACGCACATATATGTAAATATATAAACAGAAATATATATACGTACTGGCGCATACATATGTGAATACATATATGCATTGCTATAGTTAGATAAGCTTACATGCGGTAGATAGACAAGCACGTACACACCTACATACATGCGTACGTACACACACTCGATATACATATAATTACAATATATACGCGCCTATAAGACATTAACATGAACTCATATATTTACAAGTATATATAAATGAATAAATGAAATACCTTTTAGCATGTATATACACATTGTATACACATGCTGTTAGGTACACGTGTACACGTGCGTAAAGGTATATAATACAATAGTAGTAGTAGTAGCAGCAGTAGTAGTAGTAATAATGATCATAATGATGATAATGATGATGACGACGACGATGATGATAATAATAATAATAATGGTAATAAAAGTGATAAAATAACTGGGTGGCGTACAAATTATGTATATACATACATACATACATGCATACATACATACACACACACACACACA
>NC_068996.1:32792875-32794065 GCF_001194135.2 Octopus bimaculoides | reverse complement strand
TCCTTTTTTGATCATTCTAAGTGCTCCTACAATCACTGGTATTGTAACCGCCTTGAGATACCATATCTTTTCAATTTTGATTAGCAAATTTTTGTATTTTCTGAGCTTATCAACTTCTTTTGCCGAGATATTATGGTCACAGGGTATGATCATGTCAATCAATGAACAGACTTTATTGTTTTGATCTTTCACAACAATATCTAGTTTGTTTCCTTTCATGGTCCGGTCTGTACATAATGGGAAGTCCCAAAGAATAGTTGCATTTTCTCCCTCAGTTACAGAATCAGGATGGTGCTTGTACCATCTGTCAGCAGTTTTGATTTTATAATGCCGACGCATTATCCAGTGTAGATATTGGCCAACTCTGTTATGTCTTGATTTGTATTCTACAGGTGCTAAAACCTTACATCCATAGATTAAGCGGTCCACTGTTTCTATCCCATTGTTGCAGTATCGGCACTTTGGGTCAACGCCATTTTTCATCACATTGGCTTAATAGTTCCGGGTGAATTAGCTCTGATCCTGGGCAGCCAAGATAAAGCCTTCCCTCTCTGCCTTTAGTCTTGAGCTCCATAGCCACTGATGGGAGTGCTTCTGGTTTACACCAGCTTGTTTGCTACGGGCCACATATTAGCCATGCAGAGGTTTTTGTTCCCACCTATCAGCCAGTTCAAACGCATTTTGCTTTGCTATTGATTTCACCTCCCTTGCAACTACAGTTGCTACACTACACTCATGCTGTTCAGCCTGGATATTATGCATAAATTCACTTGAAAATGTTTTGCTTTCCTTCATAACAGACTGAAATTTCTTAGGTCTTTCATGGTTTTCAACGAGCTTTAGCATCCAGTTGTTAGATGTTTCAATATATTTTGCCAGTACAATCGTGGTGGTTTTGTAGGAGACTTCAAACTGGATCAAGCCTTGACCTCCTTGAGCTCTAGGTAGGTAAAGACGATCTGCATCTGCCTTTGGGTGGTGCAACTTATTGCAAGTCAGCAGCTTACGGATTTTCCTGTCAATCTCCCTTATTTCGCTCATATTCCATTTCAACACATTGAAACTATAAATAACAACAAGAACTGCTAAGGAATTTATAGCTAACACCTTGTTACATGCATTTAACTCTAATTTTAGGACTGCTCGAACTCTCCTGTAAAACGCCTTCCTGATCTTCTCTTTCATACTTG
>NC_068996.1:32791517-32792865 GCF_001194135.2 Octopus bimaculoides | reverse complement strand
GCTAAGGAATTTATAGCTAACACCTTGTTACATGCATTTAACTCTAATTTTAGGACTGCTCGAACTCTCCTGTAAAACGCCTTCCTGATCTTCTCTTTCATACTTGCATGCTGAATGCCATAGCCCTCATTTAGTCCGAGGTACTTGTGAGTTTGCTCCTGCTCGAGTTCTTTTATTACTGTGTCAACATCCATTACCACTGAATGTGAGGCCTTCAGTTTCCCTTTCTGGAAAGTGGCTTTGGCGCATTTATCAAGACCACATTCCATCCCAATGTCATCACTGAACGCTTTCACAGAACGTAGTAGTCCTTCAAGCTCATTATCGTCTTCGCCATAGAGTTTTAAGTCATCCATATAAGATAGATGACTTATTTTCTTAGCACCAATTTTATATCCATACCACTGATCTGTTAAATTCACTTGTAAGGGGTATTAAGGCTATGCAGAAAATTAAAGGGGAAAGTGAATCACCTTGGAAAATGCCACCGTTGATATTAATATTTTTTGTGGGTCAGTACTCCATTAGAGTAGTATAGTTGGAGATTCGTATTCCACATTGACATGTGCTTCAGGAAGTTTGAAATTACAAGAGAAATTTCGAAGATATCCAGCAATTTCAAGATCCATGAATGCTGTATGATGTCGAAGGCCTTTTTATAATCAATTCATAGAGAACTGAGATTTCTGCATTTGTTATGACAGTTCTCAAGGATGATGTGATTGATTAAGAGTTGGTCTTTGCATCCATATGAGCCTCGTCGGCACCCCTTTTGTTCAACCGGGAAAATAACGTTCCGTTCCATAAATTTGTATGTTTTCTCCACGAGGATGGACGTTAACATTTTATATATGGTAGATAGACATGTTATGGGCCGATTGTTTTGGGAAGATTTGGTTTCATTATTCTTCGGGTATAGGTAAGTAATACCTCTTGCTAACCAGCCAGATGTTTTCGTAACATCTCTCATAATTTCATTGAATAACTGGACTAACTTTTCGTGTGCGCACGGGAGTGAGGCGAGCCAGAAATTTGACACTCTATCATTACCAAGAGATTTCCACTTATGAGTCTTTGTGAGTGTCATTTTTTGTTCTGCTATTGTGATGTCTTCCTATGCTTGTTCTGGTAAGTTTTGGTAGGATCCTTCTGTGCGTCTAATCCAGTCTGCATTTTCATTGTAAGCCTTTTCATCACTCCAGATATTTTTCCAGACGTTTTCAACTCCTTCCATGGCAGCGGGGTCTTCAATGATTATTTTCTCCTTCCCTATTTCTCTGCAGAATGTTTTCGCATTGGACGTGAACAGTTTATTTTGCTTGTAAAATTTGTTTCTCTTCTCAAACCT
>NC_068996.1:32786396-32790953 GCF_001194135.2 Octopus bimaculoides | reverse complement strand
GGGTATAGCTGATCATGTATGAAAAATGGAGACCACCTCCCCTGTGGGATGAAGTTAAAATAATAGACAGAGATTCTCTATCATGCATATTGGCGTGTCTTACAACTGCAAGCATATTCAGGATTTTCTGCTTCAGTTCTGTCATAGACTCTCTATGTTCTTCAGTAAATGTGTAGTCTTCAAATATTGTTTCTTTACCACTTTCCTCGTTATTTTTATCAGGTTCATTACAATTTATTTCACCAGACGTTTGCGTGTTCTGGTCAGATGGCAGTCTTTCAATTGAGACTCGTAGAGAGTTGCTCTATTTGTCTAGTTCTTCCTTTCTGTCTTTTTTTAGGTCATTTCCCGCTACGTGCTTGATCGCAGTTATTTCACTATCTGTGAGTCTTTTATTTCTGAAGATATCCCTCCTAGCATTTGCTAACTTGTTTTCGTCCAAATATAGTCTGCTGTCTTGATTTCGTTTCCTCCATATTTGATAAGGGTGTGCAGTGTGTTTCTCTTCAGATGGCCCGCCTAATGCATAGTAATAGGCGTATATTTGTTCCTTCTTTGTTATCGCATACCTTGTTGTCAGCTGGGCATGCTATGTCTATTATCCAGCATTGTTTGCGTTCCTTCTCAATTAACACTATATCTGGCTTCCTATTCTCTATTTCATGGTCGCACTGAATCATAAAATCCCATAGGATCTTTGCATTATCATTTTCAATGATGCCTTTGGGTTTATGTTCGTACCACTTTTTTGCTCTGTCAAGTCCACACTTGATGCAAAGTATCCAATGGACAATCCTTGCTATATTGTCATGAAGTCTCTTATATTATTTCTGGGCTAGTGGCATACATTGACTGGTAATATGCCATACGATTTCACTATTTTGTCCACAAATTCTGCATTTATCACTTTCTGATGTGCTGTCTATTCTGTATTTAATGTAATTGGTTCTTAATGCTTGCTCTTGGGTTTTAAATCACTTTTAGTCATCGATAGCCATCTTTTTACTGTATTATCATCAATATTTCTATAAAATTGTCCATGCATTCTTTTCTTTATACACCTATTTTGAGTTTCATTTATTCTCAAGTCTTTGTATAGTGTTTTATCTTTGCATTCTTCCATCCTATACAAGTCTGATCTTCTTTCTTCCAATAATTGTGGTTCAGTGGCATTTTTTACATACCATGCTATGTTGTTTTCTTCTGTTCTAATGCTGTGTTCGGATCGAATCAATCCTCTTCCCCCCTCTTTTTCTTGGTACATACAGTGTGTCTGTGCCACTTTTTGGGTGGAGTATCCCATATCTAGTCAGCAACTTCCTTGTCTTTCTGACTAAGCTAATTAGTTCGTCTACTGTCCATGCGATTACCTCTAAGTAATGAAACCACCCAGGTGTTGATAGCTTCAATCTTATTCCGTTAGTTTTAAGGATCAGTTTCAGTCTGCGCAAGTACTCCGTCTTAAATTTTTCTCTGATTTCATTCTCCATCAATTTATCCATTTCCAATATTCTCAAGTACTTATAGCCCGTCTATCTGAAGCTATCTGCTTCATAACCTCCTCCGACGGTATCGCTAGCCCGTTCATATATTTGATCTTGCCTCTCTTTAAGACTAACACATCACACTTTTTTAGTCAGAACTCTGTTCTGATATCAGCAACGAAAATATACACTGTATCAACGAGGGAACTGACTTGGGATTCATCTTTACCATAAAATTTGAGGTCAACCATGAATAACAAGTGGTTGACATTTTGTTGGCGGCGTTTGAATACATACCTCAGAATCAATGTTAGTGGTATTATGCACAGTACAACGGTCAATGGGGTCAGGTACTCCTCTTGAAAGATGCCTCTCCTGATTCTCATTGTCCCTAAACTTCTTCCATATGTTGTCAGTTCCGTCGTTTACTTCGCTCAACATTCAATGCAATACCAGATAGGTTCTTATATTTCATAATCCAAGAATGTGTTATCATATCGGACGTCTTAGGATAATCGATCCATGACATGGCTAAGTTAGTTTCCCTCCTCTTGCAGTACAGTTTTGTCTACCAGGGTTTGATCCTTGGTACCTCTACACTTACGCTTGCAACCCTTCTGCTCATGTGGCAGGACTCCATTTTTTCTAGATGTCCAGACAATGACTCTGTGACTATTTCAGTCAATAATTCTAACATAATTCGCTAGCAGGATATCGGCCTGTAATTGTTAACCGTATTGCCTTTTTCGATGTTTTTCAAGCACAGCACTGTCCTACTCATTGTCAACCATTCTGGTGTTACTTGGTTGGCGTTTAACAAGGTGTTGAGTTGTGCAGCTATTCGTGCATGGCATTCACGAAATCTTTTTATTTAGTGGCTGATTTCTTTTACTTCCCTACTGAAATAACGAGTTCTGCCTGTTTTGGACAAACTACTGTTTGTTTCAGTTCTTGCAACCATTCAGCATCCTTCTTGTGCTCCTTGTTTTTGCTCCAAATGTCCTTTGACTTTTATTGTTATCTGGTATCAATCAACTTTCATCTGTACACTCTCCATTTATTTCTTTATGCAACCTCTTCTGATTTACTCTGAATAACCGATTCTGCTAGTATCCCTTCATTCTTTGGTCGTATCTTACCATCTTTGCTTTCTTTGCAACGAGACGCTATTTTAGTTCCTCCATTACCACTTTCAGATGCTTTTTAAATATCATACTTCCTGTTCGGTAATCTGTATTTTTGTTCGCTTTTAAACTACCACCTTCTCTTTTCAGTCTAACAAAGACATGTCTTTCGAGAGCATATCTAACCCCACCTGTATTCTTCTTTTCCACAATGGATCTTTTCTTTTGTCATTCACATTATATTGCTTTTTCTTGACATCAACACCCACATTTTCTCCTACGCCAATACTTGCTGCCTTGATCAAATTATTTGTTTCTGTGATGTTTTTGTTCTGATGTATTTCAGAATTTCATTCCCCTTTTTACGTTTCTTGGCTCAATTTCCACCGATCAACCTTTTTAAGGTTGCAAATAATGTCTCTATCGTTCTCCTGTAGCCTTGTCTTTATTCTCACGTAGATTGCCTTTTGTCTATCTGTCATGTCACCATTAGTTTTATTGTCTTTTTCCAAACCATCTGTATGTCTCTCATCGAGCAAGCTATCACTGTTCCTTTCCTGTGATTTATTAGAGATTTCACTTCTGTTTTCTGCTGTGAGATTAATTTTATGAATAGAAACTGTATTTTCATCGTTTTCTCTGCTGCTGTTTTCCAATACCCGTCTTTTGATAGCTTCGAGCTCTACTTCTGTGAACTAAGAATTTTTTTCTTATTGCTCTAGCTTGATCACATAATCTCTGTTCTGTGAATTGAAACAACCCTCTTTCTCTCCATTGATCATACATACGTTGTCGGTATCCCCTCAGATGAACACCATTTTCGTCTATATAGCCCAGTATACCCATCATGACTACCCATCTGATAAGGGTACACCAGGCACATGTATCACAACCATATGTGCGCGAAATGGTGACTTCATATCAAAATAAACAGCGCATGACCTCGCAGGTGAAGCCCAATTAGAATTTTCTTCAGGTCGAGTAGCCCATCCTGCTCAAAAGGTCCCTGAATAAGGTTTGTTTAAAGATGTTGAGCAAAACACGCTGGTTTCCAAAGGTGAATAATTCAAACCCCAAAGAATTCTCTCAACACATGGCTATGATGCTCCACCACTACTTCTGCTCATGATCAGAGATGCACATATCGTCAGCCACCAAGGGACATGCTCAACTGGTTAAGGTCAAACAACTGACAAGCAAATCTGTGGTATTAAGTAGAATATTTGCTTTAGCCCATCTTTTATACCAAGACAAAACAATGTACATGACAACACTTCCAATCAATTAAGATCAGAAGCCATTCTCATGGTACCGCATTCGGGCATTTATTATTATTATTATTATTATTATTATTATCATTATTATTATTATTATTATTATTATTATTATTATTATTATTATTGTTGTTGTTGTTGTTGTTGCTGTTGTTGTTGTTATTATTATTGTTATTATTATTATTATTATTATTATTATTATTATTATTATTGTTGTTGTTGTTGTTGTTGTTTCCATTTATTATTAAAAGGTATTATTAAATGTTGTTTGGTTTCAAGTTTTGTCTTGTACTTGAGATAATCATAAATATGTGAGGGTTGAAGGGAATAGTAGGAGGAAGAGAAGCAGCTTGTTGAATAGACCAAATTCTACAGGTCTGTAAATAGATTCGGCAGATGGTGAGGAAATCAGCAATAAGCAGTCCTGTGCGATAAGGAAATAAAAGAGGCCTCACAGAGGCGGAATTTTTAATAATTTGGGTAAGCAAAGGTTAAATGTGTTTACAAGATACAGTGTATTTATATCTAAAAAAAATCAAGTGACGTGATGCGCGGCTATTCTAATCAGGGGGACCTTCAGCTGCCCTTCGCAACTAAAGATCCCTCTGATTAGAATAGCTGTGCCTTATTATTATTATTGTTCAGTAGTTTTATTTTTATAACATACTTTCACTT
>NC_068996.1:32785060-32786296 GCF_001194135.2 Octopus bimaculoides | reverse complement strand
TATATATATATACGTACATATATATATTGTTACAGATTAGACAAAAGCAACAGCGAATAAAACAACAGCCCGTAGAATTTTAGATGCGCATTGATATAAATGAATGGCATAACACAGAGACCGAAGACAGCTCAAAGCTGTTATAATCATTTGAGTCCAAAATGCAAGCTGTCACAAATAGTTTGTATATATATATCAGTTCTTATTGACAGGTGGATTTCCTTCATGGAAGTTGAAACCCCGGCAGTTGCTACAGAAGCAAGCAATCAAAACAAGTGGGAAGTCACTCTTACCGTTTTCTTCTTGTGTTGTTGTTTACTGCTTATGTTGTTTGCAGTAGTAATAAACCCTTGAAGGGTGATAGAGTGGCAGAGAGGAAAGAGGAAGGAATACAGAATGATACTTCATTCTGCTTGTCATTTCAGTGGAGAAAGACAGAATGACATTTGTCATTCTAGAGTGAGCCAATGATAGAGTAAAGCATTCGTTGTCTGCCTAGTCATCTCTTCACAAACTCCTTTCACTAACTGCCTTTGGCTTACGAACCTTCTGTATTTACAATTCTCGCAAAATAGCGAGAGAGACATATCACCGAGAACAATGGGAAACTGCTGTAACTTTATCTAGTTTCAGCTCTTATTGGCACAGAAGGGGGTCATAAGAGGCAAGTGGAGGATGCATAAATCGGCTTCACATAGGCCATATGTCGAGTGTCTCAGCTGTCAATTCTTGTCTCTCCGTGAGAAAGTACCGTTGTAACTTACAGGAGAATTTCATAGACTCAGATTCGAATCTACATGACCAAACGAAAATCCACTTTTTTCGTTCCAAGTAAAACATTTTCGTAACAATATTTATATATATACAATGATTCAGTGGTTAGAGTGTTGGGATCACGACCATGCGGTAGTGGGTTCGATTCCTGGACTGAGCTGTGTTGTGTTCTTGGGCAAGACACTTTATTTCACATTGCTTCAAGCTGTATTGGCCTTTGCCTTTCCCTTGGATAACATAGGTGGTGTGGAGATGGGAGGCTGGTATGCATGGGTGGTTGCTGGTCTTCCATAAACAACCTTGCCCGGACTTTACCTCGGAGAGGAACTATCTATATGCAATCCCATCGTCATTCATGGCCGGAGGTGGGGGGCTTTATCCTTTACCATATATATATATATATATATATATATATATATATACATACACACACACACACACACACACACACACACACACACA
>NC_068996.1:32783547-32784836 GCF_001194135.2 Octopus bimaculoides | reverse complement strand
TTATCTTATGATATTTACTTTACTTTATATTATACTCATTTATTGTGCTTTTAATTATTAATTTTTCTATATGTGATAGTGGATTTTCATCGATGAGTTCTTGAAAATTGGTTATTTTCCCTAAAACTATATATAT
Organism: Octopus bimaculoides; assembly: GCF_001194135.2. NCBI lineage: Eukaryota > Metazoa > Mollusca > Cephalopoda > Octopoda > Octopodidae > Octopus > Octopus bimaculoides. The sequence goes on along the minus strand of NC_068996.1, from coordinate 32,784,700 downwards.
TTTATATATACTTTATCTATAAGGCTCAATTTAATTTTTTTACCTGTAATTTTGGATTTTGTCCCTAATAATATTATTATATATATATGCGTCATACTAATATATACTTTTGTTATTTACACCACCTGTCCTCGTCTGTTGTTATTATTTGTATATTCTCCCATATATATATATATAATTTAGAGAAGAACCTCTATTAGCAAATTCAACAATGAAAAATGTCATAAATAGCATAAAATAGACTACGCGCGGTTCGTGGCTATATTTTAAAATAAATTCGATTCGATCAAAAAATATAGTCACTTTTCTGGTCTAAAATAATCATAGGAATAATAAAAAAGCCTCCCCACCAAAAATTATCAAAAACATATAATGAGAAGAAACAACAAGTAACCGAAAAATATGTTGTGATGGACAAGAAACAATAAATCCTATTGTCTCTGGCTGCCCAGTCTGGCTAAGAAGGAATATATTCACAGACACGACAGAGTTCGGATCTATATACACTGGAAGCTATGCCAACACTATGGAATAACAACAGAATAAAAAAAGGTATAGCCACACGCCAGAAAAGGTCACAGAAGACGAGAAAACAACCATACTATGGGTAACGCCAATACATACAAATAGAAAAATTAAGGCAAATAAGCCGGATTTAGTTGTTAGAGATCTTGAAGAATAAAATGCTTTATAATCGATGTGTCAATACCAACAGATGACAACGTTTCTCCAAAAGAAATGGCGAAATTTTCAAAATACAAAGACGTGGAAATAGAGGTAACTGGAATGTGGAGTCTAAAAACAGAAACAATTCCTATCATTAGGTATATTAGGTATGATAAAAACAATATTCAGATAAATATACAACAAAAACACCAGGACTATCAAGTACTTATACAGAAAATAGCACTAATAGGCACCGCACACATCTTACGTAAAACACTTTCAATACAGTAAAAATAAGAGCATCACAACAAACCACAGCACATACCCAAGTCACACAGAGCTGCGCTCGGTAGTGCATTGAAAGCACGTGATAAAATAAGACTACTGAATAATAATGATAATAATAATAACAATAATAATAATAATAATAATAATAATAATAATAATAATAATAATAATAATAATAATAATAATAATAATAATAATA
>NC_068996.1:32764775-32776299 GCF_001194135.2 Octopus bimaculoides | reverse complement strand
TAAAACTCTATGGCGAAGACGATAATGAGCTTGAAGGACTACTACGTTCTGTGAACGCGTTCAGTGATGACATTGGATGGAATGTGGTCTTGATAAATGTGCCAAAGCCACTTTCCAGAAAGGGAAACTGAAGGCCTCACATTCAGTAGTAATGGACGTTGACAGTAATAAAAGAACTCGAGCAGGAGCAAACTCACAAGTACCTCGGACTAAATGAGGGCTATGGCATTCAGCATGCAAGTATGAAAGAGAAGATCAGGAAGGCGTTTTACAGGAGAGTTCGAGCAGTCCTAAAATCAGAGTTAAATGCATGTAACAAGGTGTTAGCTATAAATTCCTTAGCAGTTGTTGTTATTTATAGTTTCAATGTGTTGAAATGGAATATGAGCGAAATAAGGAAGATTGACAGGAAAATCCGTAAGCTGCTGACTTGCAATAAGGTAGGCACAGATCGTCTTTACCTACCCAGAGCTCAAGAAGGTCAAGGTTTGATCCAATTTGAAATCTCCGACAAAAGCACCACAACTGGACTGGCAAAACATCTTGAAACATCTAACGACTGGATGCTAAAGCTTGTTGAAAACCATGAAAGACGTAAGAAACTTCATTCTGTTATGAAGGAAAGCAAAACATTTTCAAGTGAATTTATGCATAATATCCAGGCTGAACAACATGAGTGTAGTGTAGCAACTGTAGTTGCAAGGGAGGTGAAATCAATAGCAAAGCAAAATGCGTTTGAACAATTGGCTGATAGGTGGGACATAAACCTCTGCATGGCAAATATGTGGCCCGCGTCAAACAAGATACCAGAACCACACCCACTAGGGACTACTGACTTCAGGTCTAGAGGCAGAGAGTGAAGGCTTTATCTTGAGTGTCCAAGATCAGACCTCATTGACCCAGAACTATCGAACCAATATGATGAAAAATGGTGTAGACCCAAAGTGCCGATGTTGCAACGATGAGATAGGAACAGTGGACCATCTAATCTCTAGATGTAAGGTTTTAGCACCTGTACAGTACAAATCAAGACATGACAGAGTTGGTCAATATCTACATTGGGTAATGTGTCGACATTATAAAATCAAAACTGCTGACAAATATTACAACCACCACCCTGAGGATGTAACTGAGGGAGAAAATTTAACAATTCTTTAGGACTTCCCAGTATGTGCAGACTGGACCATCAAAGCAAATAAACCAAATATTGTTGTGAAAGACAAAAACAATAAAGTGTGTTGATTGATTGATATGATCATACCCTGTGATCATAATATCTTGGCAAAAGAATTTGATAAACTCAGAAATATAAAGATTTGCTAATCGAAATCGACAAGATGTGGCATCTTAAGACGGTTACAATACCAGTGATTGTAGGAGCACTTGGAATTATCAAAAAAGGAACTGAAAATTATTTAAGAATGATCCCTGGCTTACCATCCATACAAGAAGTGCAAAAGATTGCATCCACTGGTACGTCACACGTATTGAGAAGAGTATTGTCGCTGTAAATTTTCTTTCCTTTCCCTCCTTTACTTTATTTGTCTACTCTTCTATTTTTTTTATTTTTCTCTCTGTCTTCCCCTTCATCTCTATCACGTGATTCTGTAAATGGACAACCTGGTGTGCTTGTTTTAATGGCCTACCAATGTATACAGTGCGTTTCTCCGCCTTAGGTGTCAGGAAGACACTCGGCAAGAGATGGAAACAAAATTCAAAGAAGGTGCTAATGAGAAGAAGAAGAAGAAGAAGAAGAAGAAGAAGAAGAAGAAGAAGAAGAAGAAGAAGAAGAAGAAGAAGAAGAAGAAGAAGAAGAAGAAGAAGAAGAAGAAGAAGAAGAAGAAGAAGAAGAAGAAGAAGAAGAACAACAACAACAACAACAACAACAACAACAACAACAACAACAACAACAACAACAACAACAACCCTTTCTACCATAAGTACAGGGCCTGAAATTTTGAAGAGGGGATAGTCAATTTCATCGATCCCAGTGTTTCCCTTTCATTTAATTTAACGACTCCGAAAGGATGAAATATATAGTCGACCTTGGCTGAATTTAAACGAAGAACGTAGCGGTAGAACGTAGCGACGGGCGAAATACTGCTAAGCATTTCGTCCAGGCACAACCAGACTGTAAAAGATTTTACACCGGAAATTGTGCCACAAATGGTGATTTGAAGCTGATACAGTCATCAAGTCGAAAGAGTACTAGAATCGGAGAAATGTAAGACTTTGTGGCACTTCAAACGTACGAGAAATTAAAGAACAATAGACTAGATATTACGATCATAGATAAGGAAAAATGAAATTGCTTACTAATCGATCAATCATGCCCGTTTGATTCCAGGATCGTAAAGAAATAGGAAGGAAAACAAAGAAATACAATCCCCTAAAATTTGAAATTAAAGAACAGAAATGGAACAGAAGAGCTAAGATGTGTTCTTAGGAAGACTTACAAATGGAAAATCCCAGGTCCGGATTCCTAACTTCTAGCTGAATTGTTCGACAGAAGTACACCAAAATTTCGCAGCATCTCTAACTGATGTCATCCAGAACCCAGAGCAAATACCAGCCTGGCTAACCGGAGGAACACCATACTTTCTACCAAAACCTGAAGACACAAAAAAATCCTAAGAACTACCGACCAATAACATGTCACAACACCACCAGCAAGATACCCACATCCATACTAACTGAAAGAATATACATTTTACTTGAACAGAACTCAAAAAGGTTGTAAAAGGAATTCTTATGGGTGCAAAGATTAATATTACTCATAAATAAAATTAATGTAGAGAATTGCCGGAGCAAAGAGAAGTACCTGAGTATTGCATGAATAGACTACAGGAAAGCATTTGATAGTGTCCCACATAATTGGCTACTCAAGGCTTTTGAGATATATAAGATCTCTCCTATCGTCTTCAAAAATTCTTACAAGGTAGCATGACCAAGTGGAACACACGTCTCCTTCTAAACCAAAGTAATGGGATGAGCCAATCTGACATCAACAACATCAAACAAGGCATCTTTCAAGGTGACTCCCTCTCTCCATTACTCTTTTGCATGGCACTGATCCCACTTTCAAACGAACTGAATAACACCAGGTATTGGTTCAAAGCTTATAATTCTATAATAAACCATCTATCTGTATTATATGGACAATCTGAAGCGCTTTGCTAGGAATGACGAAAAGCTAGTAGGGCTGCAAACAACTGTTAAAGCGTTCAGCAAGGATCGATTGGTATTGACAAGTGTGCTGAAACAACTTTTCTAAGAGGCAAGCTCAGGTAAACAGCTTCCATTAAATTAGATACCGATGCTGCCATCAAGGAGCTTGATCCACAAGAAAATTATAAATACCTGTGGATAAACGAAGGAGATGGTATACACATGCTACTATGAAGGAAAAAATACGAAAGGAGTATTACAGGGGAATCAGACTCGCACTAAAACCTGAACTCAACTCCAAAAATCGCTTCGAACCTAGCACTAACACCTAGCACTTTGAGTAGTCCAATACAGTTTTAACACCATTAACTGGAACCTTACAGAATTCCAACGCCTGGACAGCAAGACAAGAAAAATACTAACATCTAAAAATATGCACCACCCAAAAGCAGACGTTGATCGTCTGTACTTACCTAGAAGTAATTGTGGAAGAGGAATGATGCAGGTAGAACTGTGCTATAAGACCTCCACAATAGCACTGAGCAAGTACTTATCTAGCACAAGGGATTGGTTGCTGTGGCTTATATACAAACATAAAAGCAGCACAAATTACATTCTATTGTCAAGGAAGCTTGCAAATTCTCAAGCGAACTTGGCATTAACCCTGAATTAGATGAAGAACTTGTAACCACTACCACCAAACAAGCAAAATGGGTCAAGTATACTGCAGAAAAGAACAAGCAGAAAAATTGAAGAGCGGTGGAGCTAGAAACCTCTACATGGACAGTATATACTTTGAAGCTGAAATGCTGATGTAAACCAAGCAACAAGCCATCAGTGGCTGAGAAGTTCAGGACTGAAAGCAGAGACTGAATGTTTCATATTGGCGGCACAAAATCAAAGTTTGCTTACAAAAACTAGCAGGCTAACGTCCTTCAAAACAGTTCTGACCCTAAATTCAGATTCTGCGATACATTTGACGAAACACTAAACCATCCCGTTTCGGGATGTCTTGTACTGACACCAAAAAAATTCAAAAATCGTCACGATCGGATAGGACAGTATTTACATTGGAAAAGATGTAAACAACACAAAATCATCACTCCTGTTTACTAGTATGAACATTATTCTGAGATAGTCGTTGAAAGTAAAAATGTCACTATCCACTGGTATTTTCCAATCATCACTGACAAAACGACACAGGCTCAGCGACCAGACATAGTCATTAAGGACTGGAAAGAAAATACTTGTGGACTAATAGATGTAAGTGATCCCACTAATAAAAATATATCTGTAAAGGAAATTGACAAATTAAGCAAATATAAGGACCTGGAAAATGAAATGAAAAAGGTGTGGCATCTTAAAGTGAGAACTCTTCCTGTTGTTGTATGTGCCCTAGATATGACAAAAAAAAGAAACATCTGGATAACATCCCAGGAGAACCATGTCTCAGAGGAGTTCAAAAGATTGTGCTGGGAAGTACTGCCCACATCCTTAGAAAATCCCTATCAATTTAGATATTGGTGTTATATTACATGAGGATACTTCGCTTCTGCCCCTGCCATTTCCCCTCGCCTAGCTTTCAGTCATACTGTAACATCTCTTATCCTTTATTCGCCCTAGGAGGCTGGATGTGTCTCCGCAAGTGATTGTAACAAACATGCAGATTAAAAGTAATTGATAATTATTATTATTATTATTATTATTATTATTATTATTATTATTATTATTATTATTATTATTATTATTATTATCATACACACTCAACAGATTAGACTGTTGAAAAAGAAAATCCTAACATCGGACTACAACAAGCAACCTTAGATGCCAAGAGCTCTCCTATCGAGCTACAACAAGTAAACTAAGATGCCGAGAACCTTTCTAAGAATCATAGCTTTATTCTAATAACACTGTTTTCTGCAGCTGTACCTAACTGGGTTTTATGCCTATTTCCTCTATCCATCTGTTCAGATCTTTAGGAATAGCTCCCAGTGCACCTATAACGACTGGGATACATTTTTACCCGCACTTTTCATAGTCTTTGTAATTCAATAGTTAGGTCCTGGTATTTTTCTATTTTTTCTATACTTTTCATATTAATCTTTTTCATCATTTGAGCCTGTAAAATTAATTATCTGGCACTTTCTATTCTCTTTATCTACTAATACCAAATCAGGCCTTCTAGCTTCTATAACATTGTCAGACTGAAAGTTAAAGTCTTACAAAATCTTACATTTCTTACTTTCTAGTACTTTGTTAGGTTCATGTTCATACTATTTCTCAGTATGTTTAAATCCTAGCTCTCTACATAACTCCCAGTGGATTACTCTCCCTAGATAGTCAAGATTTTTCTTGTATTTTTTCTGTGCCAGCATGCTACATTCACTTACTAAATAAGTAAACCATTCCTCTTTTGATTTGCATAATCTGCATTGAGAATCTACTTGGCTTTTGTCTATCTTGGCTCATATCCAATTAGTCCTTAGCGCTTTAACTTGCGCAGCTACTAACAAACTTTTTTCTCCCTCTTCAGCTTCCCCTTCTGCAACCATAACCAATGCTTCACTACTACTATTTGCTGCAACTAACTTTGGGAATCTACCATGCAGCGCCTTCTTCTGCCAGTCAGATCATTTCTGTTCTGTTTTCTGTTTTTTAACTTCGTTTGGATTCTTTGTTTCCCTATGCCTTGCTGTGACTCTAGCATCTTTTGATAAACTTTCTTCACTATTACCCACATAGGCGTCTATATCTACTCTAACTAACTCCACGCAGTCTTCTACTGGTATTAACTCATTTCTGCCATAATTTCTAGGCAAATATAATCTTGATACTCTTTGGATGTAGTCTTCCATTCATATTGAATTCCTTCCTAGTTTTTCTGTCTAGCCTTGGTTATTCAGGTTTTGTCCAATCTACAAAAGCTGCTGAGTATCTAAGTAATGATACTGACCATTTACTAGATTCGGACCATTTAGCTTTGACTTCATTACCTTCCTCACACCTCTGGCGTACTCCTTCTCAATTGCTGTTTTCATTTCTGTACTTTGTAACCTGTCAGATTATAATATTCCTAGATACTTTTAACTCTCTCCTCCTTTCAATGATTTTAATATCTGACCATCTGGCAATTGGATGTCTTCGCTGTTGACTACCTGTCCTCTTCTCATGACTAATATTGCACACTTACTTATGCCAAACTCCATGCTTATATCTTTTCTCAAGAGTCTTAAAGTCTGTATTAAGGAATCTATCTCTTTTTCATTCTTACTTAAAAGTTTCAGATTATCCATGTAGAGCCAACACTTAATTTTTCCCTTATTATTTCTGAACTGATTATTATTATTATTTCTGAACACAGTGTAGGTAAAAATGCATCAGAGTCTTTAGTCATCTGTCAAGTCACAACAAGGACCTCGTGCAGATAACACTTTCCTTAAGATGTGCGCTGTGCCCAAAAAGGCTGCTTTTTGCAAGACATCAATCTTGCATGGGATTTTCAGTTGCTGTAAGCACTCTTGAAGTTTCAATGGGATTTATCCCAAAGCTCTGACCACCACTGGTATCACTTTTACATTACCCTCTCGCATGCCATACAGTTTTGCCATTTCTACTTTCAGTCCGAAATACTTGGTGATTTTTTTTCAACCTCTTTATTCACAACATTCATGTCATTTGGTATGACTTCATGAACGATCTAACAGTATTTGTCTCTCTTACTCAATATGATTATTATTATTATTATTATTATTATTATTATTATTATTATTATTATTATTATTATTATTATTATTATTATTATTATTATTATTATTATTATTATTATTATTATTATTATTATTATTATTATTATTATTATTATTATAGTGGAGGCGCAATGGCCCAGTGGTTAGGGCAGTGGACTCGCGGTCATAGGATTGCGGTTTCGATTCCCAGACTGGGCGTTGTGAGTGTTTATTGAGCGAAAACACCTAAAAGCTCCACAAGGCTCCGGCAGGGGACGGTGGTGAACCCTGCTGCACTCTTCCCCCACAACTTTCTCTCACTCTTACTTCCTGTTTATGTTGTGCCTGTAATTCAAAGGGTCAGCCTTGTCACACTATGTCACGCTGAATATCCCCGAGAACTACGTTAAGGGTACACGTGTCTGTGGAGTGCTCAGCCACTTGCACGTTAATTTCACGAGCAGGCTGTTCCGTTGATCGGATCAACTGGAACCCTCGACATCGTAAGCGACGGAGTGCCAACAACAACAACAACATATTATTATTATTATTATTATTATTATTATTATTATTATTATTATTATTATAAAAAAAAATAAAAGAAAGAACCAAACTGGGGGACGAGAATACGAATGAAGCTGGAAAAGACACGGAAAGAACTGGGGCAATTGAATAGGATAATGAGAGGAGAGCTCAAGAATAAGGTAGTAATCAGAAAATTGAATGGACAGTATAGATTAGAAGAAAGGGGAGAACAAACAGTACATGAAGAACTGACACAAAAATGGTAGTATAAAGATATGATGCTACATGCAAAGGCTTCAAAGAGAATAGACTGTTCCAATCAAATAGAAGGCGTTTATTTGAGGAAACTGAGACAGACCAACACCAGGAATTGATTCCAGATGCAGAAGAAAATGAAATATTTTGGGGAAGGCTATGGAACAGGCCGGCGAGACAAAGAAAGCGCGGAGTGGTGAACAAAGATGGAAAGACAACACGAAACTGTACTAAGACAAAAGGACATCAGAATTAATCTATATACAGCGAGAAAGAAGTTTAAAAACAGTAGCAAATTGAAAAGGACCACGCCCGGATGGAGTACAAGGCTATTGGCTGAAAAACTTTAAACACTTGCATGAAAGGATTGTTGTGCAACTAGATAACTGCTTGTAACAAGGTCAAGTCCCTGCTTGGATGACAAGTGAACGAATGCTGCTATGCCTCAAAGATCACTTCAAAGGGAATTGGGCATCAAATATTTTACCTATAACCTGTTTGCCACTAATGTAGAAGCTTATGACCGGTGTATTGGCGAAGGAGTTATACAATCATTTGGAAAGTAGCAGAAAGGATGCGGGGAGCAATGTAGGGTAACAAAAATTACTTATTAGTTGATAAAATGATAATTAGAAATTGTATACGCAGACTGGCGGGACTGAATGTAACATGGATAGATTACAAAAAGGCATATGACATGGTACCACTCAGTTGGATAAGTAAAACAATGAACATGTTTTTAATAGCAAAAAACATGGAGAAAATGCTTAATGAAAAGTATGAAACTTTGGAATACTGAATTGATCAGAGGCAAACAAAAACTCGTAAAAGTGAACATCAGACGTGGAATATTCCAAGGTGATACCTTATCTCCATTACTTTTCGTATTGCCCACGACACTGCTTGCTTACAATTTGGGAAAAGGAAATGGTCAGGTAAGCCATTTCCTTTTCATAAATATAAATGTTTATGCAAAAAATGAGGAATTGCTTGAAAGTCTTGTACATACTATCCATATTTTTTCGAATGATGTGGGTATGGCATTTGTGCTATATTGAAAATGAAACCAGGAAGATTTGAAAGAAGCCAGAGAATTGAAATGTCAAATGGGCAAACAATGAGAGCGGTTGAGAAAGTAGTATAAGTATAAGTACTTGAAAATATTCGAAGCGGATTAGATTTTTTAAAATTACCAGTAGAGTCAGAAAATTATTACAGTCAAAACTGAATTCAAAACATCTTATTGAAATAGTAAACTAAAGAGCAGTACCTTTAATTAAATATGGTGTTGGAATTACATGCTGGACCAGAAACGGTATAAAGAAACTTAACAGAAAAGCTAGAAAGTTGTTGTCCATTTATGGAGTCCACCAACCAAAAGCTGATATCAACTGGCTGTACTGAAGGAGAGACCAGGGTCAAAGAGGCTTAATAGCATTAAGAGGCTTAATAGCAGTAAGGTTTAATAACAGTAAGGAAAAGCCTACTAGAGTATTTACAGAGCAGCACAGAAAAGCTACTAAATGCAGTTAAGAAAGAACAGGTGACGAAGCACGTAATAGGAGAAAAAGATAAGAATGAAATACAAGGAGAGCATGTCAAATCGAAGAGGAACCTTTCCATGGCCAATTTTGGAGAGCCACTTAAGGCGTAAGTGGAACAAAATCCTGGGCTTGGTTAAAAAGGAGGCAGTTCAAAAAAGAAACAGAGAGCCTAATTGTACAGCCCAAAATCAGGTGATAAAAACAAACAACTTGAGAAAAATATATGTGGAGAGAATGTGTCAGAAAAATGTAGAGCCTGTGGAACTTAGTACAAGAGTGACACACATTGTGGAAGAATGCCCCAAGTTGGCACAGGAAGAATATAAGAAATGGAGGCACGACGAGGTTGTAGAAACTGTGCCAGAAATGGGGTTTTGAAGGTGGAAACACATCGTACAATCATCAAGTCGAAAGAGTGCTGGGGGTGGGTGAAATAGAAGATTTTGTGGGACTTTCCTGTTCAAACGCACAAGAAGTTAGAAAATGATAGACCAGATACTATGGTCATAGATAAGGAAAAGCAAAGTCGGTTACTAATCGACCTATCATGCCTGTTTGATTCCAGGGTCTTAAAGAAAGAGGAAGAAAACAAAGAAAATACAATCCCTAAAAGTTGAAATACGAAGAATTTGGAGCATGCGAACAGTGAATGTCGTGCTTATAATAATTGGTGAGTTGGGAACAGTAGGCCAAGATATAGACAAATGTCTAGGAGAAATTGAAATAGAAAGCCCGATAAATTTCCAGCAGAAAGTTTGAATGTAAGGGTCAGCAAGGATTATCAAGAGGGTTCTAAGTGCTTGAAAGACTGCCGAAAACGTGAGGATAACTAAGGTTGCAGGTAGTAACTCGCTACCCACAAAAGTTCTGCCTGGAATAAGACTAAGCCTGAGTTTTGATTTTATAATAATAATAATAATAATAATAATAATAATAATAATAATAATAATAATAATAATAATAATAATAATCCTTTCTACTGAAGGCGCAGGGCCTGAAATTTTGTGGGAGAAGAATAGTCAATTATATCGACCTCAGTGTTTTACTAATACTTAATTTATCGACTCCAAAAATGTGCAAGGCAAAGTCTACCTCGGCGGAATTTGAACTCAGAACGTAACTATTGGCGAAATAATAATAATAATAATAATAACCTGGGATGTTTAACAGACTACACCGGGGATGTTTAACATGTGAGAACGATAAATCACTGCTCCGAAATTTATCCAAAAACATCGGAAATAAAGACATCGCATGGAGCCAAAAAATAGCTGACAAAGGGTTGGACTATATCCGAGTAAGTAATACTCATTGAAATTTATTTCTATTTTTCCAAATATAATGATGTATTTTAACTTGATACCTCCACTACCCGCACAGCGATCGTAAACACACGTGTTACATCAAAATCAGACCATCTCCAAATTCAAACACCATGTACAAAAAAATTACAAACAGATTAAATAACACCGGTATTATTCCACCCAAGAATAACAACCGAGAAGTGCGTACTGTAAGCTTATTACGCAAAAAGTACGAAGATCTGAATGTGCAAAACAATCTGACAACAGAAATGAACGATCCGGTACCCTACGAAAACGATGACCGTCAAAATAAAGGGCCTCATTGTTGTTCCTCATGTCCCGCAAACAAAACCAAAACGGCATAAAAGTACACGTGAGGAATACGTTTCGATCCTACACGCTTATTTCGCAGCAGTGCTCTACCCAAAAAACGAAAACGCAACAACACATACATATAAAATATGGAAGAAAAATAATGTAAATAAAGACCTCCATAAAACAATAAACCCTAACAAACTAGCTAACATAAGAAGATATATTCTAAAAGCAAAAAAAATATCAGAAATACAAATAGAACAATTGAAAGGAAAAATACATCAGGAAAATCTAGATAGTAGTCACACAGCAATGCCAAATAATAATATAATCACTGAGATAGCAGAACACGAGGACAAACGTAACATTTCTGGCAAAAACGAAGTAAACAAAAACAACAAACCCAGACCGTAGAGATGTACAATAGTGTACAAAAAGCACCAATCCAGAACACCACAGACAAACATATGAATGAAAAGGAAGGCAAAACAAATCTAAAGCCTGGGAATAACGAAGGGAAACCTAATAATTACGATACTATGAAAATGAGAATAAGCGAAGAACTGAAAACCACAGATCTTAGAATGGACCACAGATTATATCTCCCAAAAATCAAAATAGACAATAAAACAACATCAATAATAAATAGCATAAACCTGGCCGTCACGGAACTAACAACCACATAAAC
>NC_068996.1:32756607-32762376 GCF_001194135.2 Octopus bimaculoides | reverse complement strand
GTGGAATCTAAAAACAGAAACAATTCCTATCATAGTAGGTGCCATAGGTATAATAAAAAAATATTCAGACAAATACATAACAAAAACACCAGGACTTACAAATATATATAACATACAGAAAATTGCACTACTGGGTACTGCACACATTCTACGCAAAACACTTTCAATACAGTAAACATAAGAGCACCACAGCAAACCACAGCACATACCCAAGGCGCACAGAGCTGCGCTCGGTAGTGAAATGAAAGCATGTTATAAAAATAAAACTACTGAACAATAATAATAACAACAACAACAACAACAACCACAACAACAACAACAACAATAATAATAACAATAATGATAACAATATACAATACGAAGAGTGCGGTGCGATTGCAAAAATATTCTATCGGTTGAACGATATTTCGACAGCAAGCCTGTCTTTGTTTAGTTCTAATTGAAAAGTAATTACATAGAAATTCAAAATTATAGAAATTGAAATCCAAAATTTGAACGAGGACAACCAGCATTCCCACGTTGTTGAAACGACATTATCAGTCTTCAGTTTTTAAGTTTACAACTGGCAAAAAGAGAAACAAAGAAAAAAAGAATGAAAAAAAGAAAAGGAAAACGAAGAATATTTAATCAAACAGTTTTGTGTAAATATGATGATATTCTCCCGTCATTTTATTCATCACTTTATGGCGTGATGTCAATAACTCGCAAGCATATTTCTCCTCGTGCATTTTGAGGACTGAAAGTGTAGCAGATTCTGAATATTTTCTGAGAATATGCACTTTCAAGTCTTTTTCAAAATTGCAACCGTTTGATGTAAAATGTTTGGCAAGTTCTGTCGAACTACTGTTATTTTGCCTTACGTAATATCTGTGCCCATTGAATCTTTTGTTTAATTGTTCTGTTGTACAACCAAAATATATCAAGTTGTGCTTTGTGCTTTCTGCTGCGTTCACTAAATGAGAATCTCTACACGTGTTACCTTCAAGGCGGTGCTCCAAATGACTGAAACAAGTAAAATAATTAAAAAATAACCACACACGCATAAACACACATACAAGAACTCATAAATACATACAAATACATATATATTTCTTCGTGTGTACAGTAAAGTTCCCAGACATACTCTATTATAAATATTACTAATAAAATAATTGGGAATATGTACATAGACTGTTTTAATCGTTTATATATTGTTGCATAATTATGGAATTATATTTTGTAGAAATATGTTAATGATGATGTCAAGTATATTAAAGAGGAGAAATAGAAAAAGTAAATAAAGCCTGATAGCAGAACATGTCTCCTTTGTAGTGAAATAGAATTCAATCAGAAAAAACTACCATTTCTAGATAATTTTATCATGAGTAAACATGAAAAATAGACACAGATGTCCAGTATCCAATACAAACCTAAGGATTCCGAACAATATCTTCTTTTCACATCCTGTCTTACTAAAATACAAAAATAAACATTCCTTTCAACTTACCAAAAAGTCTTTTGTACAACTGTGTCAAACATTAAAATTCGGGGTCAAAAATGAGAAAAACTGAAAAAATGCAAACGCAAAGAACGTCTCCACTCAAACTTATTGTAAATGGAATAGAAAGGGCAGTGTTTTCATTCACATGTTCTCAGAACAATGAAAGTAAAGCCCCCGAAGTGTTTTACCCAAAATCATTGTTTTAACAAAACAATGAACTATTCAATTACATATAGAACAACATATCTATTTTGCTTGAAAATCAATAAGTGAAAATATTCTCGCAAATCTACTTATCTACACAAAGCAAAAGGTAACTAAAGGCTTCGAAGAACGTTCCAATTTCAGCGAAGATTTTCAATAACGTGATAAACTCCAAATGTGACAGAAGGCCAATGTTCAACTAGTACTTATTTTATTGACTTCGAAAGGATAAAAGACAAAGTTTATCACGACAAAATTTTTTTTTTAATACATAAAATAAATAAATCTAACACAAAACTGAAAGTTCTAGATAGAAAATTCAAACATATGGACATAATAACATCATCTTAGTTAAAGTAAAACTGCTCATTATAAATATTAATATACTATGTAACTAAATAAGTTATAGATATGAACTCGATAAATATTTTGAAAGTACATAGATTAGAATATTAGAGAGCAAGATCAGCTTGATATCTGTACATTATTTTGAAAATTATGATTTATAAATACTCATGTTAATTTCTAAATATTCCAGTATTTTAGTTTTTTATCGTAGCTTAGACAGATACAGTGTACATAACACTTTGCTAGGATTCAGTCTCATGTGGGTAGGTGTAGCTGGAAAGTTGTTCTAAAATGAGAGACCTGCTACGATGGCTCGAAGCGAAATGAACTTAGCTAAAGGTACATAAAGAAAAATTGGGTTTGTTAATTTGAACGATGAAGTTTGCCACCTAAGAGGAGGACAGGCCCTTCTGACAGCGTCCATATAGTTTCCGTATACCGATCTTCGCTCACAAGTTATGTGTCTGCTCGAATTTATGATAGAGGACACACGCTCAATGTACGCCACATTTAGGATTGAACTCGAAACCACGTAAAAGCGAAGCAAACTTCTTAATCAGTCACATATACTTGCACCCAAATATATTGACTGAGTCATACATAGTGAGAGAAAGAAAGTTTTGTAAAAAAGCTTACTCACACACAGTCATATATATAAAAAAAAACATGCAAATAAAGAGATCCCTGAAAATGTTTCATTAAAACAGCTAATTTACCTGACTTACAATATTTTATCTTTCCGTTCTTTATTTATGATTTTGTACTAAGAGATCTAATTGTTGCTAACTGAATGTCTTGTTGGGTGTAAAGATTAACAGATGATGTTATAACTCTTAAAATTTTGATCAATTGTCAATTCGAATGGATCTAATTTTACATTGTCTAACGGCTTGCGATGTAAGAAAGCTGATGAGCTCCTGACATAGTCCATATTGCAACATTGGTTCAATTCTCTATTAATGTTCTTTCATTTCGATTATATTGCAAATTCTGTTACGAAAGTCATGAACATTACAAATTCTCACGTTCGTATGTCTAAAATATAGAGCATTTATTGTTTTAAAAACCAATATTATATTACAATAGCAAAAGGGTCGTACTTCCAAAGCTAAAGGTATTGTCGATTGAACTGACAGTTCATGACTATTACGTACTGCATCAGCTTAAAAGGGATGAACAAATGTCAAACTAGGCAGGATATAGATGAGAAAAGTAGTTGGACAGTGTTGCATTTTTATGGATCACTATTGGTTATTTTTCTGCACTACCCTTTTATTTCGATACATAATATATATTATACAAAGATAATTCTGATTAACTGGTTTCCTAAATAAAACTGTATGAATGATACTCTGAGATGAGTAAGCAAGCAATCTTAGCAGCCAATTTGCTCTGATCAATTTGTGTTTCTCCTGTCGAGGTTAGCATAAACTTTCATCTCTGGCCTTTCATAACAATAACATCATTAATACTCTATTTAAAAGAGTCACTTGAAAGAAGCAGTGACACTTAAGGGAATTTCAGAAATTACTATACGTTTCCAATTCAAATTCCAATGCTAATTTAAGTATCCAAAGTTACACTACAAGTAGTTTGTTCATTATTTACATTATTTACATTTGACGGATATTTGTCCTCATCTTGTATGTTGTTAATACAACGTTTCAGCTGATATACCCTCCAGCCTTCTTCAAGTGTCTTGGGGAAATTTCGAACCTAAAGTATTTCATTCCTAAAGTATTTTTCGATGCTGTTGCTGTTGTTGTTGTTATTATTATCATTATTATTATTATTGCTCAGGACACTGCTTGGAATCGAACTCGGAATCTTGGGGTTAGTAGCCCGCGCTCTTAACCACTACGCCATTTGCCCATGGGCATAAGGCTGGAGGGTATATCAGCCGAAACGTTGTGTTAACAACAAAGATGAAGACAAATATCCGTCGAATTTAAATAATGTAAATAATGTAAATAATTCCTCATTTCTTAAATATAGAACTGAAGTAGTTTGTTGTTTTACCAAACTGTTGAAGATATCGCGATTGAATTAGGTTTGTTAATATACTAAAGTGTTTTAATCGACTATACCAGTTCCATTATTTATCATTACTTGCATGAAAGGTTTATGAATTGGCAGAATCGGTAGTGGTGGAGAAAATACTCCGCAGTATAAATACTGTATAAACACAGTATAAATAGCTTAAATTCTATTAGCGTCGGTTTTAACTTTTCTCTTTCTGGGATCGATTAAATATGTTGCAATTAAGAAATGAATTGAATAAGTGAACTTACCAACTATATGCATAAGCCAAAACACAAATAATTGCATGATATATTTAATTTTAAACTTTAAGTTTCTATGTTAAAGGAGATATTTTCCTCTCATTTTCTACATTATCTTTGGAAAGCAAAGAACAATAGCAACTAAACATTACCAGCTACATCAACAGTCAAGCTGTACTCCTAGGGCACAGTTTTGTTGTTGGTATTGTTGATGTTATTGAACTTGATATTTTAGTAATAGCGATGTTGTTTTGTTTTATTTTATCTCTGTGCTATATTATTCTTATTGCTATTATCAAAACTAATGTTCTTGTTATTAAAGTTGTTATGACACTTATTGCTGTTGTTACTGTTGACATTGTATATATTGCAATTTATGTTCTTGGCATTATTGTTTTATGGTTGTAGTTGTTTCTATTGATGTATTTGTTGTTAATGTTGTTCTTGTGATAATGGCGGTGGTGGTGGTGATGGTGGTGGTGGTGGCGGTGGCGGCGGCGGTGGCGTTGGTGGTGGCGTTGGTGGTGGTGGTGGTGGTGGTAGTGGCGGTGGTGGTTATTGTCGATTTCCATATCAGAGTATAATTATTGAGCTAACAATTCAATGCCAGAAGCAAAATTCCTCAGAAAGT
The DNA here is from genome assembly GCF_001194135.2 of Octopus bimaculoides. Classification (NCBI taxonomy): domain Eukaryota; kingdom Metazoa; phylum Mollusca; class Cephalopoda; order Octopoda; family Octopodidae; genus Octopus; species Octopus bimaculoides. The sequence continues at coordinate 32,757,431 of NC_068996.1, read as the reverse complement.
TCACGGAAAACTTATGAATTTCATTTTGAAGTTATTTCTTAACACACTCAATAATATTGAGTTACTTTTACTTGTTTTCATTGTTTCCTTATTGCTTTTATATTTTAACTTTTTAGTGATGATGATGATGATAATAGTATTGATGTTAATGTTTTGTATAATTCTTCTGCGTTCTTCAGATGTAATTTTTTCTATCATTTTTTTTTTAATTTCTTAATATTGATGTTTACTTTTTATCTTTTCTCTTCTTTTTCGTTTTGCTTTAGTAATTTGTCTGGATGTCCCTAGAATTGTCATCAACATTTTTTTTTTCAAATTCAACAGATACAAAAATATTAACATTTATTTTAATTACTACTGGGACAGAAGTAAGTAGAGTACACTGAAGACAAAGACGAGTAAAAGAGAGAAATAAGAAGCAAAAATAGGCATTTTAAATGATTAATTTATGAAGAATAGACACATATACACATGCATACACACATATACACACACACGCACACACACACAAAATACGTATAGATAGATAGATAGATAGATAGAAAGAAAGATAGATAGATAGATAGATAGATAGATAGATAGATAGATAGATAGATAGATAGAGGTACAAACGAACATGTATGTAAAGAATGAATTAGATAGTGTGTTTGTGTATATATATGAGTGTGTGAGTGTATGTGTGTGTATTTTTAGATATATACATGAGCACGTGCGTACGCACACATGCACACACACATACACACATGCACTCACATGCATGTATACTCACGTACGGATGCGAATATGCATGAGATTATATACATATATATATATATATATATATA
>NC_068996.1:32755715-32756507 GCF_001194135.2 Octopus bimaculoides | reverse complement strand
ACACATATATATATATACATATACATATATACATATATACATATATATACGCACATATACACACACACACACACGTATATATATATGCATATATATATATATATATATATATATATATATATAAACATATATATAAACATATATACATGCACATAATACATATATATGTATACACGCACACAAACCTACATATATATGTATATATGATTGATTCTGTTGTGAACAACAAATGAAGGTTCACCAAGATATAGTGTTAATCATGTTCTATGAACATAAAATATTGATCTCAATATTTTTAGTGAGACACCACTTTATGTATGCATGCACCTGACGTGAGCCAGACTGCAAAATTGGTGTAACACAGTAGGATACACAACATCCAACCCATAAAATGCAGTACCTATAGTTCTATATTACTTTGGGTAATGCATTTACAGCATGCTAAACACCAATAAACTCCCTTTCGTCGATGCATTCTTCACAAACTATCTTAGATAGAGCTACAAAAGCACTATCTAAGATAGTCACCTTTGTGATCTCTCTGCATACAATACAGATATACAAACATATACAGACGAAATATAAATGTTAATATATATACTAATGTAGAGGTATCTATATATATGCATGTATATATACATATACATACATAAATACATACATACATAACCACATAAATACATACATGTATACATGCATACAAATATACAACTAAATATATACGCATATATATATATATAGTATATATAGCAGTGTATATATATATATATATATATATATATATATATATAT
>NC_068996.1:32751587-32754276 GCF_001194135.2 Octopus bimaculoides | reverse complement strand
ATATATATATATATATATATATATATATATATACGTACATATATACATATAAGCTTTCATATATACACCATAACGTATATACACATACGAATATATTTAAAACTGTTTGTCTGATGTATTGAATATTAAAATAAGAAAATAGTGCAATAAATTAATGTAATATAATGGAGTGTAATATAAATTTGAAAATGAGTAAAACGTTTTAAAATTTTGCCCTCGACGAAATTTAAATCACAAATTTAGCCACTGACTAAAAATCGCCAAATATTTTGCTCAGCTCGCTAAAGCTTTGCCAGAACCACCGCATTATCAGCAATGATAATAACGATGAAAGATAAAAGCAATGAGAGTAATTCAGTAAATAATAAAAAAAAAAAATCATTAAAATTATAATAAAAAATAAATCATAACAAATTTATTCGAGTATTGGATATCTTAAAAACACATTTTGGGCGATTGTAGATATACGATCTACAACACATCTCGGGCGGTTGTAAATGGACTTTTAAAGATATACATTAGAAACCAAAGTTGTGAGGTATATTTAGGCTAAATTGCAGTGTAAAAAAAGCAATCACATGGTTCAAAAAGGTACATTTAAAACAATGGAAATAAAATTAAAATAATTTAAAAAATAATATAAAAGTAATAAAATAGAATAAAATAAAAATAAAAGTTTGTAAACAGTCGAAGGTTTTCTTGACAGTCAAAAAATGTAAAATGTAAAGGCGAAACATGTACAGTGGATATAATGGATATAATACTAAATGATGTCTTTATTTAGGTGAAAAAGCCAAATTCAAATGCGAAAGTCAATATTATCGGTCCGGTATTTTTACACTCGACATTTTATACCTTGTAGCGTGTCTGCAGGAATTCAAAAGCTCACGTCTTTGGTTCAGTGCGTATTTATCCCGGAAGTGGATGAAGAATTTTTCAGTTAGGCACAAATTGCACCTCATTGGGTGTCTATATGCTCCATTCTTATATGGTGTTGCTTCCTCCAAGATTGTCCAGCTGATTTTGAAAGGATGGGCATAATTTTCTCTCAATTGCCAGACATGTTTTGCTGTCCTATATTCGGGGTATCGAAATGAATTTCGGATGGAATATAATCTAGTCTTAAAGGAATTTTCTGAAGCTCATGTATATGTTTTGTATTCTTGTTTTGTACCTTAACTCTGTAGACTATTCCTTTCTTAAGACAATTTCCTCTTAACGGACAGTAACTTTGATCTTTGAAATTACAATTCTTCTGGTTATTTCCGGCACAGTTGTTGCTTCTAAAGGTCTTCGTGTTGTGCTGGTTAGTTAAAGAGGCGTTTTTCTATTAAAAATTTTATAGAACTTATGATTTCCTTGAAAGTGTTTAGAAACTAGTTTTAAGAATTTTCTAACTATATTTGGTTTTACGGTAATCATAAATGCCGGATTAAACCACAAAACTTCCATAGTTCTAGTTCTACGTGTTCTGTTATTGTTAGTAATGATTTGATTATCCTGGATCTTTTCCGAGAATCAATTGTTCCTTAATGCATTATTATAATACAGCGCAGCATTTTGAAACGCTGCTTCGTCTGATGATATGGATGATATGCGACTTCCAATATTACTAACTAAATTCTTAAGCATTACGGGTGGATGGTTTGACTCCTTGTTAATATAAAATAGCATTTCATTAGGCTTACGGTAGGGTTCAAATTTATCTAGTTGCAACTAAAAAATCTACATTATTTAGGTTACTTTCTATCGTCATCCGTAAGCCCATTCTTTGAAAGAAATTAATATCATTCTTTCTAAGTTTATCTAACTCATGGCTGTTCAAAATACGGGTGACTATAAGAGTGTCAGCCCTGTATAATCCTGCATCTATAAAAGAGAATTCCAGATGCAGGTTTTGCAAAATATAAGCTCCTATAAGCATACATAACTCCGCTCCATGCATAACTCCGCTCCATACACAACTCCGCTCCATCGGCACATCGAGTAAAGAATACACGTTCTTTTTGACCAAGGTGGAATCATCGTAAAAAAAGGAGGGGTTTCCATGCATGCAGGATTATATCTAAATCCGAGCTGTCGATGGTGACGTATTGCTTTAAGAAGTAAAGGTTTGGATATTGACGGGTAAAAATCGATAATATTGAACTGCATAAATTTGTAGTTACATTTATGGTTAATTCCTTTGGACCAATCTATCACTGACTTACTATTTCCCCAAATCCTTAAATTTAATTCTCTATTTAATTTGTTTAAAATAGAATCTAAAATACTTTTGCTAATAATGCCTATTTCAGTTTTAGCTGGGTTGACTAGTCTACATTTAGCGTTTCTACTGAAATTAGCTTTGTGGTCCTTAAGGGTAATAAAAGGTTGAAAGGTTGGCGTGGAGGGAAGTATTCTATCCTCTCACTGCCTTGAAGATTCTTAGCGAGCCTTCTTGCTTCGATATTCACCTCTGTATATAAGTTCATATTAGCGTTTTGTAGGTGTCTGTAATGTTATTCGAAAGAAGTCGTTTGTAAAGATCTTTTTCAACCGCGAAAAGGTCTATTTCAAAATAGGTTGTGGGTTTTAAAAAGATTTAAGGCAATACTTGTTTCTGTTGTTTCATGTCAAAGAAGTAAGCTCGCCATCTCATTCTTTGGATAAAATAATATATATATATATATATATATATATATATATA
>NC_068996.1:32743714-32749313 GCF_001194135.2 Octopus bimaculoides | reverse complement strand
TTGATAGCGATATTTTTGATACACACAGAACAAAAAACAGTAGAGAAGAGTAAAAAACCACCTGCCTTTAGTTAATTTAGTTAATTTTTTGTTCTGTGTGTATCAAAAATATCGCTATCAATCTGGAGTAATAATTTGTAGTTTTGAAATCAGTAGTTCTTTGACTGCTATTTCTGAATTCTCAGTATGTTGGAGAAGCAGGTTACTGTCAATCCCTATATATTTATGATTATACATGATTTTTACCGAAAAGGTTTTTTCATACTGAGCTACCCGGCAAAATTGTTAATTATTAATTTTATTACTAATTGACGATTCCCTGCCCTGCATATCTATACATACATACATAGGTATGTAGTGATAGAGCCTAAGTGAGGGGCAGAGAGAGGGATAGGGGAAGTAAAATGGTGGAATGAAGAATTTGGGAATATTGGTTAGGTTACTTAGAGGACAGGTCAGTGCTTAGTAATAGAATATATATATATATATGTGAAGATGTATATACATGCGTTTTAAAACATGTATATAGATATTTATATACATCAAAACCTACACATACAACACGTACTCATATATATATATATACATACGCACACGCATTTATACGTGTATCTGTATGCATTATTACCCCTGCACACGTAGGTATATATAGCTTGCTTACATACATACATACACAAACACACACATACACAAACACACGTACATACGTACGCACATATATATATATATATACAAATACAATTAAATGATTGCGATATTCAAGTATAAAAGAGGGATTAGGAATTAAAATGTAGATTTATAAGGTTATTGGGATTATGCAAGGGGTGTTATGTAAATATACTGTAATGACATTTAGGCATTTGAATTTGTGGCAGAATTTGAATGTGTGAAAAAAGCAGTGGTTGCATGTGCTTAGTACCTCATTATGTCTATTTAGCAGTGCTGGAGAGTTTTGCTTTAATATGTGAAGCAAAGCTTGAAGGCTGAGCGTTGACCTCGGTAGGGAAGCTCTGAATCCAGTATGGACCATGATAAAATATAGGGTATATTTGTATCTTTGAGACGACGTATGTGGTTGGCAAGTGTTGTAGATTTACTATGTTTATCGTATCTAAAAGAATGGAGGTGAGCGGCATATCGTTGCTTAAAAGTTTTAGTTGATCCTATATATATGGCTGCAGAGTTGTGTAATAGATGAAGGACAGTGCATTTGTAAATTACATTATATCTTCTGCAATGGGTCTGTAACGGGCAGATGGTTCCAGAACGGCAGTTACAGTTAGGTGAATTTTGGAGATTGTATTCAGGGATGGAGGAGGTAATATTGTCCGAGGAGAGGTTAGAGAAGTGGGTAGAAAAGCCTAGATTATTAGTATTATTAACGTTATCATTACGATTCATTGTTATTATTACTATTGTTGTTATTAATTGTAATATTTGTAAGAGTGGTAGAGACTGTGGTGGTGTTCCGGGCAGTGTCAGTAAGATGGGTTGTGGTTGTGGTTGTGGTCTAATGTAAGGGTATCTGAGCTAGAACTGTATGTGTGTTGAGCGTTCGTATGACTAGAGTTGTAATTATGTGAGTTTTTATAGTAAAGAGAAAGCTTTTGTTTATTAGAGGGCTACAATAGGTTCAAAGTTGGGTAGGTCAGAATAGGATAGTTTCAGGGTGGATCTCTTTAAAAAAAGAATGATATTTATGTTGACGAGGGAAGTTAGTCTCGTATTTTAAAGAAGGTTTTAGGTAAGATCTTAACATTAAGTGAGAAGGGGGTGTACCACAGAATAGAGCGTCCGCCGCTTCTTTTAGGGTTCTGGGAGTAGTGCTATGTTTTTAGATAAAGGAGTGCTATCTATATTTTTGGAGAATGGGGGTGGGTGGCAAGGCCTGTTGTTAGCTGTTTTAGTTGTTTTAGTTTTTGACCTAGTGTTAAATGTATGTGTGTGGAGACTAGGTTGCCTAGGTGTAAGATCTTCCAGGGGTATGTGTGTGGTTGCTTGCGATTGTGATGGTTGGTGCGTCTTTGAGATGTGATTTGAGATATATATTGTTTGAGCCTGGTGTTATGGATGTATTTTATTTGTTGGGAAAAGCCGCTAGCAGCGAGTGCTTTATTATAATATGGTGCGTGATTATTGAAAATTTCCTCGGTGGAAGAGAGGTGGGATATGCGGGTTGAAATGCCCTTGGTTATGTTATCAAAAATGGATTTGTGGTGATTGGAGTGGATGCTAAGGTATTTAAGATATTGGTTAGGTTTGTGGTAAGGGGAGTATTGGGAGGTTGATAAGTTTAGAGTTACGTCTGAAAAGTTAGCAGTTTTGTGAGCGTTTTCGAATGTGATAGAGATGTTTAGGTTAGAGAAGAATTTATGTAGATCCTTTCTAGTTCTTTCCAAGGAGGATCTATTTATGTTTTTGGTAACTAGCAAGGCGTCGTCCCTGCATAGGTCTCCCGTGATGTTAGGGAAATGTATATGGAGCTGGTGGAGTATATACAGTCCTCAGCTGAATTAAATGATCCCATGGTTATGTCGAATAGGTTGCTATGATTATTGTTATGGTGATTGACCCGGCATTAGATGCAGTATTCCTGCATATCTCACGTCTGCAGATACAATATCCCTGCATATCTCACGTCTGCAGATACAATATCCCTGCATATCTCACGTCTGCAGATACTATATCCCTGCATATCTCACGTTTGCAGATACAATATCCCTGCATATCTCACGTCTGTTTTCATTCCTTCTCTTCATTCTCTATTTCATATTTTCTCTAGAATAACTATTGCTTAACCATTTTCTCGCACCGTCTCCGATGAAGGGATATATAAAGCATCCCGGAAACAGCTGTAAGACCTGCTCTTTAAAAATGTTCTAAACTCTTTCACAGCCTTGGATTTTTATCGCATTCTGTTAATTTTATATATATATATGCATGCTAATATATGATCTACGTTGGACTCCTCATTGACATAATCACCGAGCCTGGAGCTTAACTATAGTCTGTCCATAGAACTTACTCAACATTACCTGACACCTTTGGGTCTTCTTGACACCATTACTTCTCATAACCTTAATTTCTTGCTATTATAAGCACTTATCTCAAGTGACGCTTCTGTAATGGATAAACAATTCCTCGGCATTTCTCTTAAGGACCCACCTATTCCTTCACAAAAAACTTTGTTCTTATTCCTCCTTACCAAAACTAAGGACCTCATCCGAAGAATGAGATGGAAAGCTTTCTTCCACGATACGCTAGTCATAATACCAGCATGAACTTCTAACTTGCTGTCTCTTGAGGTCTCTGAGTGAGACTTGGAGCCAACTTGTACAAATACAAAGCAAAAGTCAAACATATAATAATAATAATAATAATAATAATAATAATAATAATAATAATAATAATAATAATAATAATAATAATAATAATAATAATAATAATAATAATAACAACATATTTAGGAGTATTCATTTGAATATTTTCTCATTCTTATATATATATATATTATGCACTGAAATTGTTTTCAATTTGGCGAGGGACTATCCAAGGTGTAACGGATTAAAACAAGGTGAGAAGAATTATCCATTTTAGGTACAGCAAGATCTGCTGAGATTCTTAGCCAAAATTCAAAATTATGATCTAGGTATATCTGTTACCTTATTCTACGACTGTTTAGCTGAGATACTATGTTAAATTTCACTCCTTTGCTAGACTTCTATTAGTCCGTTACATATTTTCAGTGAGATCGGTGGCTAAGATGGGAGATTTTACTTCCAGTTAAATAATTTCCTTTCCAGAGACGATATAACGGTCTATGCGAAAAATGAGAAACTGCTTGAAAGTCTTGTACATACTATCTGCATTTTCTCAAATGATGTAGGTATGGAATTTGGGATAGAAAAGTGAAAATGAAACGAGGAAGATTTGAAAGAAGCCCGGGAACTGAAATGTCAGATGGGCAATCAATGAGAGCGGGTGAGAAAGGACAGTAGTATAAGTGCTTGGGGATACTGGAAGCGGATGAGATAAAAAAATTAAGAAATGAAACTAATTACCAGTAGTGAATACACAAGGAGAGTTAGAACATTATTGTAGTCGAAGCTAAATTCAGAAAGAACAGGTGATGAAGCGCGTAATAGCAGAAAAGGACAAGAATGAAAAACAAGGAGAGCATGTCAGATCGAGGAGAAACCTTTCCGATATGACATGCCACTTTGGAGAGCCACTAAAGACTTATACGTAACAAAATCCTGCGCTTAGTTTTAAAAGGAACAATTAAAAATAAAATTAAAAAAAACAGAGTTTAACTGTAGCAGCCCAAGTTCAAGGGATAGAAACAAACAACTTGCAAAAAATATATATGGAGAAAATGTATCAGAAAAATGTAGATCTTCTGGAACTTGGAACGAGACAATGGCACACATTATGACCGAATGCCCCGAGTTGGCACACGAAGAATATAAGAAATGGAGGCAGGACCAGGTTGTAAAAGTTTTTCACTGAAAACTGTACCAGAAATGAGGCTTTGAAGATGGAAACACATGGTACAATCATCAAGTCAAAAAAGTGCTGGAGAAATGGAAATGGAAGATCTTGTGGGACTTTCCTATTCAAACGGACAAGAAGCCAGAAAATAATAGACCGGACATAACGATTATAGATAAGAAAAAGCGAAGTTGCTTACTTATCGACCCATCATGCCCGTTTGATTCCAGGATCATAAACAAAAAATATACAATCCCTTAAAATTTGAAATAGGAAGAATTTGGAGCGTGAGCACAGTAATTGGTGTGTTGGGAACAGTAAGCAAAAATATAGACAAATGGCTGAAAGAGATTGGAATAGAATGCCTGGTAGAGCTCTTACTGAAAGATTGTCTCTTAGAGACAGCAAGGATTACCAGGAGGGTTCTAAGCACTTGAAAAACTGCTGAAAACTTGTGGATACCTAAGGTTACAGGTAGTAACCCGCTATCTACATAATCCCTACCAGGAATAAGACCGAACCCGAACCAAACAAGAAAAAGAAGAAGAAGAAGAAGAAGAAGAAGAAGAAGAAGAAGAAGAAGAAGAAGAAGAAGAAGAAGAAGAAGAAGAAGAAGAAGAATGATAATAATGATAATAAAACTACTGAACAATAATAATGATAATAATAATAATGATAATAATAATAATAATAATAATAATAATAATAATAATAATAGTAATAATAATAATAATAAGAAGAAGAAGAAGAAGAGGACGAAGAAGAAGAAGAATATTAATAGTAACAATAAGAGATCACACCGGGGACGTTTAACATGTGAGTGCGATAAAACACTGCCCCGAAATCTATCGAAAAACATCGAGAATAAAAATAACAAATGGACAAAGTGTTTTAAAGTAAACCAGGAAAACTCATTTAAAATTTCAGTTTTCCAAATGAAATGATGTATTTTAACTGTGTAACATCTTCATCACTCGCACAACACGTGGAAACACGCTCACCACATTATGGTTCAAATCAACATCAGCCCGTCTCCAAACATCATACACACACACACACACACACACACACACACACACACACACACACACACACACACACACACACA
>NC_068996.1:32741434-32743704 GCF_001194135.2 Octopus bimaculoides | reverse complement strand
ACAAAACGTAAATGGACATGTGAGGAATATATTTCAATCCTACACGCTTATTTTACAGCATTGCTCTACCCAAAGAACGAAAACACAACAACATATACATATAAAATCTGGAAGAAAAATAACCTAAATAAAGATTTGGATACAGAAATGAACCTAATAAACTGGCTAACACACGGATCTATATTCTCAAAACAAAGAAAATTTCACAAATAGAAATAGAGTACTTAAAAGGAAAAATACATCAGGAAAATGTAGATAGTGACCACACAATAATGCCAAATAATATCATAAGCAATGAGACCGTAAAATTCCAACAAAAACGAAAGAATGCGAAACAAATCTAAAACCTGGAAACAGTGAAGGTGAAGTTAATGATTATGATACTCTAAAAATGAGTATAATCAAAGAATTAAAAGCCACAGATCTCAGTATGGGCCATCGATTGTACCTCCTCAGACCCATCCAAACAGGAGTATCACCACCCAAAGAAACCCTGAGGATAAAGAATATCCAGAAAAAATAGAAAAAAAAAACAACAACAGAAAGGATCAGTCAATCCTTAACGAAACTAGTAGACAATCAACACCACAAAACAACAGAAAGAGGAGAAAAATACTACAGAAATACAAAATTACAGAACAAGGTATACCTGGGGTAAAAAAACCCCAGCTAATGCAAGATATCTTTGACAAAGCACAAAGAATCTGCTGGCATGAGAAACGCCAAAGTTTCTTTAAACAAAACAAACAGTTCAACTCCAACTTCAAAAGTTTTTACCAAGAACTTGGCAAAAATAAAATAGAGATCAATGCCGCACTAAAAGCAAAACAAGTAAAGTAATTTGAAAAGAAATATGGTAGGTGAAGGAACAACCTCAGAAAAGATCTATCAAAATAACAAAGACAGCATCAGGACAATTCTGGACTCCTATAACAACAGAATACGTCAACCAAGCACTGCAAAGACTAAGCAACTGGAAGACACCCGGCTAAAATATCTAACAAGAATATATAAAACGCTGGCTAAGAAATTTAATGACATACTAGCAGAGCCAGAGACAATGCCTGAATGGCTCACGGAAGGGAAAACTATCCTAATTCCCAAATCCACTGAAACTACAAAACCACAAAGATAACTTGTCTCCCCACAACTTACAAAGCCTTTACTGCAATAACATTGCAGAGAATGTGCAAGCATTTGGAAGAAAACAACCTGTTTCCTTAAGAGTTGAAGAGATGCTGCAAGGGATCATACAGCTATAAAGATCAACTAATGATCAATAAAGCCGTAACTGAAGACAACCGAAGAAAGAAGGGTATAAGTATAGTTTGGATCAATTATCGAAAGGCTTTTGATAGTATTCCCCACACATGAATCCAAGAAACACTAGCCATAAACAAGGTAGCACCAAAAGTCATAAAATATATGAAACATTCCATGAATAAATGGCAGACAGTGCTACAGCTCCGGACAAAAGTGGGACTTATAAAAATGAAATCATCAGAAATCACCAGAAATACACTATGAAAAGAAATACAAGCAACTGCATAATATGTGGTAATGCAGAAGAAACTATGAATCATATTGTCTCTGGCTGCCCAGTCCTGCTAAGAAGTAAAGAATTCTCAGGCATGACAGAGATGGGACCTATATACACTGGAAGCTACGTCAACACTATGAAATAACAACAGAAAAATAATGGTATAGACACAGGCCAGAAAAGGTCACAGAAAATGAGAAAGCAACCATAACCCCGGATATGCTAGTACACACAGATAGAAAAATCAAGGCTAAAAAACCGGACATAGTTGTCAGAGATCACCAAGAAAAATGCTTCCTAATCCATGTATCAATACCAACAGATGACAACGTTTCTCTAAAAGAAATAGTGAAACTTTCAAAATACAAACATCTGGAAATAGGGTACCTCGAAACAATTCCTATTATAGTAACGAATTAGGTAAGACACAAAATCATTCAAGCAAATATATAACCAAAACAACAGAACTTACAACTGTATATAACATACAGAAAAAACAGCACTACTAGGCACCACACACATCCTACGAAAAACACTTTCAATAAAGTGAAAATAAGAGCACTACAACAAACCACAGAACAAAACCAAGGTACACAGAGCTGCACTCAGTAGTGCAGTGAAAGCATGTGATAAAAATAAGACTACTGAATAATAATAATAATAATAATAATAATAATAATAATAATAATAATAATAATAATAATAATAATAATAATAATAATAATAATAA
>NC_068996.1:32738824-32739670 GCF_001194135.2 Octopus bimaculoides | reverse complement strand
ACTCTATCAAGAACTGGGTAAAAATAAAATAGACATTACTGCAGCACCAACAGCAGAAGAACTGGAAGAATTCTGGAAACAAATATGGTCGGTGAAGCAACAACCCCAGAAAAGGACCATTAAAACAACGAACTTAGCACCTCAGCAACTCTGGGCCCCTATAACAACTGAAGAGGTCACCCAGACACTGCAAAGACTAAGAAACTGGAAGGCACCTGGACACGACAAGATCCCCAATTTCTGGTTAAAACACCTGCCAGCAATGCATAAAAAGCTGGCAGAAAACTTTAACAACATAATAGCAGAGCCAGAGACAATGCCTGAATGGCTCACGACAGGGTAAACCATCTTAATCCCCAAATCCACGGAAAAGGAGAAACCACAAGACTATAGACCTATAACCTGTCTCCCTACGGTCTACAAAGCCTTTACTGCAATAATATCGTAGAGATTGAGTAAGCATCTGGAAAATGACAACCTGTTTCCAGAAGAGGAGAAGGGATGCTGCAAAGGCTCATACGGCTGTAAAGATCAATTATTGATCAATAAAGCCATAACTGAAGACAGCCGCAGAAAGAAGAAAGGCCTCAGTATGGTCTGGGTGGACTACCAAAAGGCTTTCGACAGTGTTCCCCACACGTGGATTCTGGAAACACTAGCCATAAACAAGGTGGCACCAATTATTATAAAATACATAAGGCACTCAATGAACAAATGGCAGACAGTGCTACAACTCCAAACAAAAGAGGGACTTGTGAAAACGAAAGCCATCCCTATTAGAAGCGGAATATTCCAGGGAGACACGCTCTCTCCACTCCTGTTCTGCCTGGCACTCACACCTTTAAC
>NC_068996.1:32727332-32738164 GCF_001194135.2 Octopus bimaculoides | reverse complement strand
GGGCAGTGACCTGAATAATAATAATAATAATAATAATAATAATAATAATAATAATAATAATAATAATAATAATAATAATGATAATAATGATAATAATAATAATAATAATAATAATAATAATAATAATAATAATAATAATAATACAGGAAGTGCAAAAAATCGTGTTAACTGGAACGACTCATGTACTGAGAAGAGCACTATCGCTGTGAAAGCAACATCCATTCATGAAATTTCTTATTTATTAATTTTTTTTTAAAATACATATTTTACCTGTGAATTTGCGTGTGTAAACTGGGAATGCATACAATGAGTTTCTCTGTTCTAGGTGTACGGAAAACACTCGGCGAGAAATGGAAGAACATTTGAAGAAAGAAGAAAAAAAAACAATAATAATAATAATAACAAACATCGAAAAATACCTTAGGAAAGAGAACCCAGGTTCGAACTTTACCCAAGACACCCGATGAAGGCTGGAGGGTATATCAGCCGAAACGTTGTGTTAACAACAAACAAGATGAAGACAAATATCCGTCGATTGTAAATAATGTAAATAATGTACATAATTCTTCATCTCTTAGATATAGAACTGCTGCTGGAACCATTTCTACAGACAGTAAATTGATTTACCAAAGAAATAAACATGAAATTAGGCTTAGAAAAAAGTGCCAAATCAACCTTGAAAAGAGGAAAACTAGCAAAGAGTAGCAACATCACACTAGATAAAGCAAATGAAATTAGAGAATTAGACCAAAGCCAGACATACAAATACTTAGGAATCAATGAACTAGATACGATACAACACACACAAATGAAAGAGAAGATAAGAAAAGAATACTATAGACGAGTTAGATTAATACTGAAAACAGCTCAATGAGAAAAACAAGATAACATATACCGACACTCTAGACGTCCCAGTTATAAGTTACAGTTACAATATTCTTAACTGGACTCTATGTTGTTGGCTCATGTTGTTGCGCAATAAAAATCTAGTTTATCATGAAACATTACCTCTCTTGCAGCTGATTTTCAAGGTACAGCGTGCAAATGCTCCAATGTTACTTTTCTTGGAGTCAGATGTAGAGGTTAATTGTTCTCGTATATTTTTATTAGGTCTTAAGGCTACAATAGACGGTTAAAGAAATATTTGTTTGAAACAAGGGTATTTTTCTGCATCATGCTGGTAACTTTCATCTAACACTTTTGAAATGCCAGCGAAATTTCGGTGACAGTTAATTACTGAAGGAATTCTATCACATATTGTACTATGCTAAAATTATGCGTGGAAGTTTGACTTCCTTGCTAATCTTAGCTATGTAATTTGCCATTTGCTTTAATTGTAACAGCGTTTGACATAATGGCTGTTCCCAGTAATTTCCTATATCAATAAAAATCTAGTTTATCATGAAACATTGGGATTTCGGATTTGACCGAATTATATGATGTGGATGATCGAAGCGGCGGTGGAAGTAAACGTGGATTGACGTGGGCTTGCAAAATAACTCTGTTACTATTCTCTTTCCAGAAAACAACTTTTTTCTCAAAAAAATCAACGCTAATTTTTGGAAAATTAGACGTTAATTTTATGTTGAAAGCCATAAGTTTTAGCACAAGTCACAGAATTGCAAGAAGTCAATCAAACTATCCTGTGATCTGCCCACACCCCCCAAATGACCTGATCAGAGTATTGATTCATGACGATGTGGGGGTTTGAATGTCTTCAGTAACTGTCTCGAATTTCGTCATGAAGACATTAGCAAAATTAACTGCCATGAGGGTACCCATAGCGCAATCCCTCGTTTGGTGGTAAAATTTTTATCCAAACTTCAATGTGTTACATTGTAACACAAACATTCAGAGAAAATTTGATGGAATACTTTTGTTTGACCGCTTTTCGATGGCATCTATGCATGCTTCTACCCCTTCATCGTGGTCAGTATTTGGACAGAAGGAAGAAACATCCATGGTTACCAAAAAGCAGTTTTCGACATTCCTTCGATGCTTAAAAAAGTTGTTGATTTTAGACACAAAATCAAGTGTCCCGAATATAGGAACTTTTTTGCGGCAGGGAGTACTGCACCTAATAGTAGTGTAGAAAATTAAAATATTCTTTTCTACTCTAGGCACAAGGCCCGAAATTTTGAGGAAGTGGTCATTCGATTAGATCGACCCCAGTACGCAACTGGTACTTAATTTATTGATTCCGAAAGGATGAAAGGCAAAGTCGACCTCGGCGGAATTTGAACTCAGAACGTAAAGATAGACGAAATACCGCTAAGCATTTCGCCCGGCGTGCTAATGATTCTGACAGAAATATACGTGAAGTAATATGACTTGTCCACGTTTGTAAATATAAGTTTGTAAATATAATTTATTTTTAATTACTTGTAAGCACTCGTTCATTTTCTTATGATATAGATTATGATATAGATCTTCTCCTGTTGTGTTGGTAACCCTGACAAAGTTGTAATCTCATGTTTATAACCTTTCCGTTTTTATAATGTTATGTGCTTTGTATATTTATTTTGTGATCAAATATGATGCCTTTGATGATTAATTCTTCCTTTTTTTCCCTTCAGAACTGTTTGTGCAGATACGAAGTGGCTTCTGTGACTCCTGTTGACTCCATTTCCAATCAAATCGAATCGGCAAGTTTTTTTTCTACAATGCAAAAGTTGTAAATCTTACAACAAATTCCTACCAGAACTTATCACTGCGTTGATAAAGTACTCAAACCCTATGATGAATGGAAAGGTTTACAGAAACATTTGACTAGAACTGCAGGCAAAGAAAAAGAAAAAAGAAAAAAAATTATGGAAATGATGAACGATCTCTTTGACACAACTCATTCAGATGCCTTGAGATCGATGAAAATTGAAGAGGATAAGAAGTTCTTAATACTTCAGCGTCAAAAAGGACGATGGGCTCCATAGTTGTTGTAGATAAAAAACTAAAACATAAGGAAGAAAGAGTGCTGATGCGCACTTCAGTGGAAACTGTCAGGAAAGAAAGGTCTTATGAAAAAATGGAGCAAAATTTTGCTACTTATTAGTTTGCTACATCAGAAACTGATGATTCGACATCAAACAGCCAAGGCAGTGGTGGTGACGACAGTGAAAATTCCGCTGTCATCGTCCAACAAATAACAGCAACAACTGCAGCAGCAACAGCAATTCCAGCAACTCGAAGTACATTGTAGTTTTTTTACTCCCCGTCTCTCTGAAGCTTTTGATAGGTGTTTAATCACTGACAGAAATGGGGTTTACATATTAATGGCAGCTGTAGAGGCATTTAGGTGTGATACTGAAAGTCTGGTAACAAATCGCACTTGTTTTCAACGCCTTAGAAAAAAATTAGAGAAGCAAGACACAGAATTACGGCACAAGTTTAACCTATACGACTGTCAAGAATTAGTGTTGCACTGGGATGGAAAGTTGTTCCCAGCACTCACAGGCGTTGAAAAGGTTGATAGACTGGCAATAATAGTGACTTTTCAAGACAAGGAACAATTGTTGGGAGTCTGTGAAGTTCCAACATCTTCAGGTGAACAGCAGGCCATGGCTCTTTACCAAGCAGTGAAGTGGGGGTATAACCGACAAAAATCGGGCACTTTGCTGTGATACGACAGCAAGCAACACAGGTCGAGTAAATGGTGCCTGTACGAATCTAGGAAAATTGTTCAATCGCGACCTGTTGTACTTCCCTTGCATCATCACATTTTTTAGTTAGTTTTTAGGAGTTGTTTCGACTCACTGATGGGTGCAACTTCTGGTCCAGACATGACGTTTTTCAAAAGATTTAGAGAAACCTGGACGAAACACAACAAGAAGGTTTACATAACTGGTAGCAATGGAGTGCCTGATGATGTCTGCTATAACATTCTTGGATTTCTTGAATACTACCTTTCTACGCAGAAACAACAGCTAGAAGATTATCGAGAATTGTTGGTGTTAACAATGATCTTTCTTGGCGACATTCCGAAGAACGGGATATCGTTTCGTACACCAGGAGCTGTAAGCCATGCTAGGTGGATGCCAAAGGCAATTTATGCATTCAAGATAAACCTGTTTCATGATCAGTTTCAGATATCTCCCGGGGAGAACTCTTTAAAGAAGAATATGTATTTTTCTTGCTCGAGGGTACGTTAGAGCCTAGTTTCTCTCATTAGAATCAATTAAAACACCTTATCATTAGCAAACATAATCTCGATACTATCAACTCCTATATAAGAAGGTCTACAGGGTTGACTCAATGGAACTCCAGCGCAGCCATGATTGACTGGTTGTACAGTATCAAAAATAAATCAGCCTGAAGATTCACCCACTTAGATATTGACGACGTTTACCCTTCCATATCTAAGCCCCTCCTCCTGAAGGCCCTAACGCTTGATGAGTAATACAACAGCATTAGTGATCTTGATATCACAATTGTCAAAAATGCTAGAACGTCAATTCTAGCCCACAACGATTCCTTCTGGGTGAAGAAAGAAGGTGATCCATTGTTCAATGTCTCTATGGTGAACTCGTCGGGTTATACATCTTGGATACCCTCATAACACGTACCTATCCACATAGGTCGGCCCTCTGTAGGGACGACCGTCTGGCTATCTCAAGCCATATGAACGACCACGCCAGGAACAGGTTCTGGAAGGACTTGATGATAATATTTAAGAATTTTGGCCTGTCCATAACGGTTACCACCAACCTGACTACAGTCGATTTCTTGGACGTAACCTTAGACCTGAACACGGGCAAATTTTATCCGTCCTTTACGAAGCTTGACGAGGAAACGGTATACAACCACAAGAGCTCAAACCAGTCCCCCCGCTGTAAAAGGAAACCTGGTTTTAGGCATTAGCAAATGGGTATCTAATCTCCCGGTCAATAAAGAGATCTTTAATTGGGCCACCCCCAACTACAAAGATGCTTTGGTTAGGAGCGGGTTCACTGAGAAGCTCACATATGTAGACAATCCTCAACACCCCTCTCCCCACTCACAAGAGGATTAGAAACAGGAGAATTTCTGGTATAACCCTGCTTTCAACCTAGAAGTTTCTACCAACGCAGCTAGGGGCTTCCTGTCGTTAATTAAGAAACACGTCTTCAGAGACCACAAGTATTACAAACTCTTCCACACTCATAATATCAAAGTGAGCTACTCCTATCAGGAAATCACTTTCTGCAGAATCACAAACACCGATACTAATACACTATTACAACCGCCACCGTTAAACTACCATTGGCTGTTGACATTAACAAATTTATCTTCATCAGTAAAATCCTAGTCACCATGATAGTTATGATCAACATCTTTTGACGATTGATGATCTTATTAAATCGATAAAAAACAAACTGAACCAATAAACAGAATAAAATGACAAAACATAAATCATATCAATCTTTTATCTTTTATACTCCCTTTTAAGAAATAGATATACTATTTGGGTGATAAATTAATATCTCTCCTCTCATCCATTTCCTTTATTCACTTTAATGCAGCATCTTTTAGTACATTTCTCAGTACATTCTTTTATTTTCCTCATTCACTCACATTTTCTTTCTCCTCTTACCACTTTTTACCTTCTTGTCAAAGCTCATTCACCTTCACTATCGCTCTCGTTATAATAATTCACAATTTTCGAAAAGGTCTGGAGTGATTCTCCTTCGTTAGGATGAAATGTAATTGAATTTCATTTACATCTCGTATTTTATCGAACACCTTTCTAAATTAAAAGAAATTTTAGTTAGTACTGAATTGTTTTTTGTGATGGGGTGATTTATATAATAATAATGAATTTGTATATAATTACAATTTACATTATAATAAAATGTATGTGTGTATATATGTTTTTACATATATACGCATACACACATATATGTATGTCCAAAAGCGTATACGCATATAGATATTCATAATTATAGCATCCTACTCCATTCTTTTCTTTTTGGCTCTGCAATTAAATTAATTTACAGATGTATACACATACACACCTGCACACATATACGCATGTACATATGTATGTACACATGTATACATATATATATTTATACATATATATGCATATATACACACATGCATACAAACATACGCACACGTATATATGTGTATGTGTGTGTGCGCTCGCGCGCGAGTGTATGTATGTTTATATGTATGTGATTTTATATATGCATATATATACATACATATATACTGGTAAATATCTCTTTAAATACTCGCCAGTAGACTTCAGCAGCCAACGCCAGCTAACTGCCATGTGACAGTCTAAGCTTCAATTGACCAATGGAGGAGAAGATAGCGTTGTTTTGACCCGTGCCCTCTCTAGACCTAACCTCTAACAGAGTCGTGTTAGTTTCAGCTCCAACAGCCAGAGCTGACTAGCTGGCTTGTGATACAAGCCTTTGAATTATCGGGGAGGAGGGCATGCAATGAACGAGATATTTTCCCTCGGCCCACCTGTCAAGCAGCAACGCTGTTTAAGTGCCAGTCAGCCACATCTATCGACGCTATTTTCCAGCCGGTATATGTATAACCTACGTCGGTGTAGTCAACCGTATGTGCGGAAATTTCAAACTCCAGGATCTCGCTCAGGATATGTTCAAATCACTTATCTTTGTGCAAGGACTTATAACACTTGAAGATAGACTGACCATATATTCCTCCCGTCTCAGACACTGTCCCTGATGACTACATTGCACCAAATGTACATTCCGCCTTTCTTCCTCCTTTCTCATTTCGTATACCACTGCCTCTTTCATCCCTTTTACACTGCTCTTGCAAAATGGCCTGAAATTGTGCAACTCTAGACCGCTTCTTGCTTCTTGCGTCGCTCCGACTATATCGGCGTGCCTTAGCTTTCCGATTGCCTTGTTTACTGCCTCTTTCACATTCCGTTTCCTCCCTGTTCGTACCTTTGGAGAGTTTTCTCAGATGTTCTGATCTTTCGAATACCTTAGCATCATTACTATCCTCGCCTTTTCTGCCTTATATTCTTCAACTCGGTAGTTGCAGCACGGGTTTTCCATATAGTGCAGTTGTATTCAGTGGTTTTGGAAGACCAAGCCATTTTCTGATAAACACACTGCATCTTTGTTCCATCCTTTCTACTCTACTCGAGGCTATTTCATACACTTGTAATGACCACATTATCCTTGGATACAGTCCAAATTGCAGTATCCAACATTTGAATTTTCCCGGTAATGTTGTTCTGTCAATTGCCTTTAGTCGCTGTTCCACTAAATCGTGTGTTTCTTTGCTTTGCTTTTTATCATTTAATAAATCTCTGTACCATCTGCCGAGACTTTTTATAGGTTGTTCTTTTACCATGGGTGTATCTTCGCCTCCTGTCCTGAACCTCATTTCGTTTTAGCCTCCTTTCATGAATGCCACATTTCAAGATTTCTTGGCTTTGAATTTCCTCCTCCCCCATCTTATTAGCGTCCAAGCGCTCAAACGTTCTATCTGCTAATTCTCTATTTTCTGACAATACAGAAATTAGAGAAGCTACCCATGCAGGACAGTCGCAGGATGGTTCAAAACCTTGTCGATTATTATCTCAACTAACATTACAGAATTTCTAAAGTAGATCCAACGGAATATATCCTACCTGTCAACGTCATGTGGATGCACATATATATATGTGTGTGTTGTGCGAGAGTACGATGCTCCATGGCGAGAATAGACTGGACCACGACATATAAATAGTAGCGGACTGAGTAAGTGAGGTACTTCGTACTAGTTCCGTCTTGTTGTATGTGGAACACGTGTTTTCAACGTCTTCCCTTTTGTTTGATAGAGGGACGTCGTAGGTTCGTGCCTTCGTAATGGAATACGAAGGTTTGAGTTCTTGTTGTTGTTGTTGTTGTTGTTGTTGTTGTTGTTGTTGTTGTTCTTCTTCTTCTTCTTCTTCTTCTTCTTCTTCTTCTTCTTCTTCTTCTTCTTCTTTTCTTCTTCTTCTTCTTCTTCTTCTTCTTCTTCTTCTTCTTCTTCTTCTTCTTCTAACTTTAGGTTGTCTGAAGAAGAGCTGGTTTAAAGTCTAAAGAGAATAGATGAAGCAATGTTGGTGAAGAATTATGCAGAGCCGGTGAAAAATGAAAAGCGAAGACGTGTGTCTGGAGAAGTTGAGTAGATTCAAAGAAATGCTTAAAAGAGATGGGAACAACGTAAACGTGTCTCTCGCCCAAAGAAGTTTTAAAAGAGAGAGATAGATAGATAGATAGATAGATAGAGAGAGAGAGAGAGAGAAAGAGAGATAAAGAGGGAGAGAGAGAGAGAAATAGAAAAATGCCATTATTTACACGACGTACTCAGCGACAACAAGGAAAATTGAAATCATGTCGACCGCTCAAGTCGAAAAGTCATTAAAACCAATCTGGCAAGGGATTTCTTACCTTGCCAGAGGAAGAAAGTTTGGTGCAGTTTGGTGGAGATGCAGTTCCGGGAGGTAGCTACTGCTAGGCTCCACTCGGCAACACCCTTAAAAACAGATAAAGTGGTGCTTCTACCCATATACCTAGGGAGACGTGCTTCTAGAGTTAGTGTAGAAGATATACCCACAGAAATTGATGTAGCATGGCTAGTAGCTACCATACTGCTGGGCACGGAAGAGAAGGGAGTGGTCTTCCAGGCCATCAGAAAGCCCTATAAGAACTGGCAAGGACAGAACCTAGATATGATAATCGAGGCGGCCCTGGAAAACCTTGAAAACATAGTCGCGATCATCACGGTCGAAGAGGTGACATTCAAGGTCAGAGTAGAAGGCAGGACCCCGCGATGCTATAAATGTAGCCTGAAAGGCCACATTAGAGCGGACTGTCCTCCGCCACCCGTGAAGACTAAAGAGAAACCGGAGAACAGGAAGGGAATCGTGACTTCATCACCGACGAAAACCAGTACCAGTGCCGAGGAAGAGGAGGTGAACGAAGAAAAGAACGGATGAGAAACGGCTTCAAAAAAAAAAAAAAAAAAGAAAGAGAATGAAAATAGCACACATTGTAAATGATGACCCTCATCCAACACGCACCCGATTACCACCCACACCCACTCTACTCCAACCTCCCCAACAGACACCAACCTTCTTCCTGCCCCACCCGACACAAAGACAAGCACAAGCATACATGAGCCCAAAACTTCCCCAGCCTTGCCTTGTGAGAAAAAATATGTCATACTGTACAACGGACAAAATGAAAAACTTTATGAGATATACTCATGGGAAAGGCGATAAAAGTGAATATAACAGAAATTAGAGGACTGCCCGAGTGCTTTCAGAGTGCAGTGGCAGATACAGAGTATTTTTCGAGAGTAAAGGATTATGAGAAGGACTTTGAGCGGGTAAGATATCTTGAACGTTTGAAGAAATTTAACATAGACATTCTTCGGGAAGATGAAAGTTAACGTTACAAATAATGTTTTAAACTGTTATAAATAATGTTTTAAAAAGATGTTGTATTAACAGGTTCAATGAAGACGCTCTGAGGTGGGGGCTGAACGGCTTCATTTCATTTATCATTTTATCTAATCTATTCTTTCCATCTGTTTTTTTTTCTGTCCCCACCATGTGCTGTCCCCTCTGTGTTAGGCCCTGTGTGGCCAATAAAAGAAAGAGTCCGTGCTAGTTCCACAGTTCGTGTGTTGATAGTTCAAAGCTGGAGTTCAAAGGTTACAGTTCGAATTAGCATGTTGGATCGTTGATTCTTAAGAGATCGTTGCTACACTCTGTCTGGTTACTGCCGTTTGTTTCAATTATGTTGTTATTACACTGTTGCAGTGTATTCGTTTATCCATAAGGATATAACATGAGGCGACGAGGAATCGTTCGAAACTCACATTGGTTATTTGACAATTTCTGCGTCATGGAAAATCTTTATTTTTCGTGATAGAAGTACATTATTCAACATCACAATGGAGTGTTTGAATTTAACAAAGAATGAGGACGATGATTCTATCATCTACGCCGCAGTAGTCAATCGTATGTGCGAAAATTTCAAGCTCTAGTATCTCACTCAGGATATGTTCAAATCACTTATCTTCGTGCAAGGATTTATAGCATCTGAAGATAGAGAAATTCGGGTTAATAAGATTTGGTCTTGAGCAGCTAATATGAGACCTTCGCTCTCTGCTTTTAGCCCTGAGCTTCCTAACCATTGATGCGTGTGTTTCTGGTCGACATCAGCTTGTTTGCTACGAGCCACATACTTGCCATGCAGAGGTTTCTGTTCCCATCTGCTAGCTAATTTTTCATGTGCTTTTGTCTTTGCAATTAATTTTATTTTCTTTGCAGCAGCAGTTGGCGCATTTCCTTCAACCTAATCAAGCTGGTGGGTATCTAAGAGATCGGTAGCGAATTTTTTGCTCCCTTTCAGAATAGAGTGAAGATTTTTCGGTCTTTCATGTTTTTCAACAAGTTTCAGCATCCAATCGTTGGTTGTTTCAAGGTATTTGGCCAGCCCGATTGTGGTGGTTTTGTACGTAAGTTCAAGCTGGATCAAACCCCGCCCTCCCTGAGCTCTGGGAAGGTAAAGACGATCCACGTCTGCCTTTGGATGGTGCATCTTATTACAAGTCAGTAACTTTCGGATTTTTCTATCAATTTTCATTATTTCACTGGTATTCCAGTTAAGCACATTGAAGCTATAAAGAACAACTGGGACTGCTAAGGAATTTATGGCTAACACCTTATTATATGCATTCAGCTCAGACTTGAGAACTGCTCGAACTCTTCTATAACATTCCTTCCTAACCTTCTCTTTCATGCTTGCATGCTGGATACCAGAGCCTTCATTTATTCCTAGGTTCTTATAGGTTTGTTCCTGCTCAAGTTCCTTTATTACTGTTTCGAC
>NC_068996.1:32724995-32726144 GCF_001194135.2 Octopus bimaculoides | reverse complement strand
GTTCAGTAGTTTTATTTTTATAACGTGCTTTCACTTCACTACCGAGCGCAGCTCTGTGTGCCTTGGGTATATGCTGTGGTTTGCTGTGATGCTCTTATGGTTACTGTATTGAAAGTGTTTTGCGTAGAATATGTGCAGTGCCCAGTAGTGCAATTTGCTGTATGTTATATATATTTGTAAGTCATGGTGTTTTTGTTATGTATTTGTCTGAATATTTTTTTTATTATACCTAAGGCACCTACTATGATAAGAATTGTTTCTGTTTTTATATTCCACATTCGAGTTACCTCTATTTCCAGGCCTTTTGTATTTTGAAAGTTTCTCCATTTCTTTTAGGGAAACGTTGTCTGCTGGTATTGATACATCAATTAAAAAGCATTTTTTTTCGTCATGATCTCTGACAACTATATCTCGCCTATTGGCCTTAATTTCTCTATCTGTGTGCATTGGCATATCCCAGAGTATGGTTGCTTTCTCGTTTTCTGTGACATTTTCTGGCGTGTTCTTATATCATCTTTTTTCTGTTGTTATTCCATAGTGTTGGCATAGCTTCCAGTGTATATAAGTCCCAACTCTGTTCTGTCTGTGAATATATTCCTTCTTAGCCAGGACTGGGCAGCCAGAGATACTATGATTTATTGTTTCTTGTCCATTGCCACATATGCTGCACTTATTTGTTTTGTTTCTTTTCATTATATGTTTTTGATAATTTCTGTTGGGGAGGCTTTGGTCTTGTGCAGCAATTAAAAATCCTTCAGTCTCTCCTTTGAGTCCTGACCTTCTCAAATATTGCTGGGATTTTTCTCTGTCTATTTCTTTTGCATTTAGTTTAGCCCAGAATTTACCATGAAGGGGCTTTTCTTACCATCGTTTTATCATGGTCCGTTGCTGTTCTAGTTTTAGTTTGGTTGAAAACATTTTTTGTTTTGCTCGTGTTTTGTGGCTATTTGTATTAGTTTTCCTTGCTTCTGAAGTAGATATTGTTGCAGTCCTATGGTGGTTATTTTATAATTATTTTCCAGCTGTATAAAGCCTCTCCCAGCTTCTGTACGTTGTATATATAGCCTTTCTATGTCAGATTTTGGGTGGTGCATCCTAGATCCTGTCATTATTTTTCTTGTTTTCCTGTTTATTTTCGTTAGTTCGTTT
>NC_068996.1:32715760-32724691 GCF_001194135.2 Octopus bimaculoides | reverse complement strand
TAAATATTTGTATGTCTGGCTTTGGTCTAATTCTCTTACTTCATTGGCTTTATCTAGTGTGATGTTGCTACTCTTAACTAGTTTTCCTCTTTTCAGGGTTGCTTTGGCACATTTTTCTAATCCAAATTTCATATCTATTTCTTTGGTAAATCCATGTACTGTCTGTAGTAGTGTTTCTAGCTGTTTATCATTTGTAGCGTATAGTTTTAGGTCATCCATATATAAAAGGTGGCTGATTGTTTTGCGTAACATTTGTATCCGCATCCAGTTCTATTTAGCAATTCAGATAAAGGTGTCAGTGCCAAGCAGAAAAAGAATGGAGAGAACGTGTCTCCCTGTAATATTCCTCTTCTAATGGGGATGGCTTTCGTTTTCACTAATTCCTCTTTTGTTTGGAGTTGTAGCACTGTCTGCCATTTTTCATAGAATGTCTTATGTATTTTATGATTATTGGTACTACCTTGTTTACGGCTAGTGTTTCGAGGATCCACGTTTGGGGAACACAATCAAAAGCCCTTCGGTAGTCGATCCAGGCCATACTGAGTCCTTTCTTCTTTCTGTGGCTCTCTTCAGTTATGGCTTAATTGATCAATAATTGATCTTTACAGCCGTATGAGCCCTTGCAGCATCCCTTCTGCTCTTCTGGAAACAGGTTGTTTCCTTCCAGGTGTTTACTCAATCTTTGCGATATTATTGCAGTAAAGGCTTTGTAGATTGTAGGGAGACAGGTGATAGGTCTGTAGTTTTGTGGTTTTTACGTTTCCGTGGATTTGGGGATTAAGATGGTTTTCCCCTTCGTGAGCCATTCAGGCATTGTCTCTGGCTCTGCTAGTATGTCGTTAAAGTTTTCAGCCAGCTTTCTGTGCATTCCTGTCAGATTTTTTAACCAGAAATTGGGGATCTTGTCGTGCCCAGGTACCTTCCAGTTGCTTAGTCTTTGCAGTGTCTGGGTGACCTCATCAGTTGTTATAGGGGTCCAGAGTTGCTAAGGTGCTAAGTTCGTTGTTTTAATAGTCCTTTTCTGAGGTTGATCCTTCATCGACCATATTTGTTTCCAAAATTCTTCCACTTCTTCTGCTGTTGGTGCTGCAGTAATGTGTATTTTATTTTTGCCAAGTTCTTGGTAGAATTTTTGGTGGTTGGATTTGAACTGTTTGTTTTGTTCAAAGAAACGTTGGCGTTTCTCATACCGGCGGATCCTTTGTGCTTTGGCAAGTATATCTTGCTTTAGCTTTTCTTTTACCTCAGGTAAATCTTTTTCTGTGATGTTGTATTTCTACAGTATTTTTGTTTTCTTCTTGTTACTTAGTAGTGTTGGTTGTCTACTAATTTCGTTAAGAATCGACAGATCTTTTCTCTTTTTTTAAAATTTTGTTTGAGATATTATTTATCCAAAAGGTTTGTTTGGGTGGTGGTACTCCTGTTTGGATGGGTTTGAGTGAGTATCCTGCTTCTTTTGTGGCTGCAGTGGCTGCCGCATATATTATGTCATTTAGCTCAGTGATATTGCCATTTGTTTCTGTAGCTATTAGTTCCGTGACGGCTAGGTTTATGCTATTTATTATTGATGCTGTTTTATTGTCTATTTTGCTTTTTTGGAGATATAATCTGTGGTCCATTCTGAGATCTGTGATTTTCAGTTCTTTGATTATTCTCATTTTCGTAGTATCATAATCATTAGGTTTCCCTTCACTGTTTCCAGATTTTAGATTTGTTTCGCCTTCCTTTTCAGATGTTTGTCTGTGGTGTTCTGGATTGGTGCTTTTTGTACATTATCATATATTATACATTTCTACGGTCTGGGTTTGTTGTCTTTTGTTTACTTTGTTTTTGATGGAAATGTTACGTTTGTCCTCGTGTTTTACTATCTCAATGTTTATATTATTTGGCATTGTTGTGTGGCTACTATCTAGATTTTCCTGATGTATTTCTCCTTTCAATTGTTCTATTTCTATTTCTATTTATTTTTGCTTTGAGAATATATCTTCATATGTTAGCTAGTTTATTAGGGTATTTTGCCTGTCGCTGCGTTCTGAGTTCAAACTCCACCGAGGTCGACTTTGCCTCTCATCTTTTCGGGGTCAAAAAATTAAGTACCAGTGAAACACTGGAGTTGATATAATGGACTAGTCGCCTCCCCACAAATTCCAGGCCTTGTGACTTTAATAGAAAAGATTATTGTTACTATTATTGGGTGAGAGAGCACTAGAGTAAAATATACAAAGCCCAATATACCCATCATGACTACCCGACTAACAAGCGTACACCAGGCACATACATCACAACCATATGTGCACAACCATATGTGCACAACATAGTGATCTCATATCGAGATAAACAGCGCATGATCTTCAGGTTGCGTAGCCCATACCGCTAAAAAGGTCATTGAATAAGGGACCATATATAATGCCCAATGCTCCAATTATTATTGCTATTGTTTTCACCTTCATGCCCCACATCTTGGGTATTCCAATTTCAAGGACTCTTTCTACTTCGACAATTTCTCCTCTTCTTTTTTGACAATATATTTTGATCAGAAGGGACTGCAATGTCTATCAGCAAGCAGGTATTATTTCCCCCAATCCTTGACTATTGTGTCTGGGGGATTAGCTTTATTTCTTTATCGGTTTAAATCGGCATATCCCAGATGATTGTGGCCTGGTCATTGTCTTGTACCTTGTTTGGTACATGCTTATACCACCTATTTTCAGTTCTAATGTAATTTTGGCATATTATCCAGTGAGTATAACTGCTGATACTGTCGTGTCTGTAATATATATTCAGACTTGGCAAGGACTGGGCAGTCCGAGATGATGTCATCAACTGTCTCATTGTGCTGGTTGCACATTCTGCATTTGGCTTTGGGACCTGCTTTCATTATTTTGTTTTTATAATTGTTTGTAGCCAAGCATTGGTCATGTGTAGCGAGAACCAGTCCTTCGTGTCAGCTTTTAATCCAGAGCTTTTGAGCCATTGTTGGCTTTTACTGAGGCTCACTTTCTGTCTGTCAAGTCTTACAAAGTATTGGTCATGGAGTGATTTTTCTCTCCATTTCTTCTTCAGTACCTTTTGTAATTCTATTTCCATGCTGTTGTTTTGACTCTTTGACCATTTCTGCTATGTAGTCATCTGACATGTGTCAATGTTGTTTGTTTCTATTTTGTATTTTATCGCCTCCTTGTGCGTAGAGAAAAGTGTTTTCTTTTTCTTGTGTTGTTTTATTATATGCAATAGTTTTCCACTCTTTGTTTCTAAGTACTTTCATAGTCCAACTGTTGTTATTTTATAGTAGTTTTCTATCTGTATCAGGCCACAGCCTCCTTCTGAGTGGGGTGGATATATTCTGTTTGCATCTGCTTTGGAGTGTTGACTTCGGTACGCTGTTAGTAGTTTTCTGATTTTTCTATCTAGGTTTTTCAATTCACTGACCTTCCAGTTTATTATGTTAAGGCTGTAATTTATAACTGATATGGCTACTGTAATTATCCCTGTTATCTTAGCATTAAGTTCAGAGTTTAATATTAGTCTCTTCTGTAACACTCTCTCCTAATTTTCTCTTTCATTTATGTATGTTGTATTTTAGCTGTTTCGTCTATTCCTAGATATTTGTATGGGTGATTGTGGTCTAATTCTCTAATTTTCGTGACTATGTCGAGTGCAGTGTTTTTAGTGCTGATCAATTTGCCTCTTCTCAGTGCGGCTTTGGCACATTTGTCTAGCTCCATACTCATTCCGATGTCCTTGCTGAAACTATGGCCAATTTTGATAAGGTTCCTCTGTTCCATGGTGCTTTTAGCACATTTTTTAAAGTCATCCATGTACAGGAGATGGTTTATTGTTTGTTCATACCGCCTATAACCCATAGCAATTTCATTTAACAAGTTTGTTAGCGGGGTCAGAGAAAGGCAGAAAAGCAAGTGAGTCTTTTCTGAAAAATCCCTCTCCTTATAGGGTAGGTTTTAATAACTTGTGAGTGATTGTTTTCAATGTTATACTGGCTTTCCAATTTGCTATTGCATGTTTAATATATTTTAGTAGTGGTGGGGCTACCTTATTTGTAGGAGTTTCTTGTATCCATGAGTGTGGGATGCTGTCGAATGCTTTCTGGTAATCAATCTAAGCCATGTTCAGATTTGTCTTTCTCCTCTTTCAGTACTCTGTAATGGCTCAGTGAACCACACGTTGCTCCTTACAACCATACATCCCTCTACGGCACCCTTTTTGATTCTGGTAAAATATTGTTGTTTTCGATGTGGTTTACAAGCCATTTATAGATGACTGATATTAGGATTTTGTAGCATGTTGATAGGCATATTATTAGTCTGTAATTTTGCGGATGTACGGTCTCTTTGTTTTGGGAATAAGAGTGGTTTGTCTTTCCAGTATCCAGTTTGGTGTTGATTCTGGCTCACTAACCAATAAATTGGATGGTGTCGCAAAGTGGTTATGGGTGCTGGTGAAGTGTTTCAGCCAGAAGTTGAGGACCTTATCTATCCCTGGAGTTTTCCAGTTGCAGGTACTCCTCAATGTATTTGTGATCTCTTAGCCTATAGTGGTGGGCCATATCTGATTCTGTTGCGTTGTTTCTTTCCCTTTAATCCCTTTAATCCGCTTCCAGGTATGAGTGAATCACTGATGTTGTTGGCATGGAGTCTTTTGATATAGTTTTTGGTTTAACCTTGTAAAACCTTATTTGTGTTTACATTGAATTCTCTATTTTTATTATTTTTATTATTATATGAAACGTCATAGTTTATTTTGCTAGGTATGATGGAAAGTGTCAGCTGTCCACAGTCAGCAGACTAAGGTGGCACTGTTTACTAGTCATGCTTCGAGAAGCCTGGGAAGAATTCATGCAGTTCCAAGTAATGCTGACTTTTGTAGGTGTTCTACCTTCACACGTGTACCGATCTTTTTCAGCTATATTCGGAGTTGAGTGCTGATACTTCCATGGTACCACGTCTACTCTCTTCATAGACTACAGCTTTCATATTTCCTACTTCACATCGTCTTATTTTATTTTTTATCTTCTTTCACATTAATCCTTTTGTCACCGAGGCAAGCTGTATCGATTATCATATATGATCTTCATTTTTATTCACCGCAACAATGTCCGGTTTCCGATGTCTGGTTAGATGATCGCACTGGATGATTGCATTCCACAGGATTTTGCAATTCTCATTTTCGGTGACTCCTTCTGGAGTTTGTTCATACCACGTCCTTACACTTTGTAGGCCGTGGCTTCCACAGAACTCCCAAAGGATCATTCTTGCCACATTGTCATGGCATCTTTCGTATTCGCGTTGTACCAATTTCGGACATTTGTTAACGATATTCCATACCATTTCATCCATCTAACCGCACGTTCGGCATTTATCGCTATCGGTAGTGTTCTCTATTCTGCACTTCATATAGTTGATCCTTAACGTTTGTTCCTGAACTGCATATACGAGTGCTTCTGTCTCTATCTTCAGGCCACTTCTTTTCATCCATAGCTACCGGTCCTCTGTATCTGTCTTGGCGTCCACATCTCTTGCAAACTGACCGTACATTTTCTTATCCTTCCACGTCTTTTCTTTTACTTTTGTCTACTTATTGCTTAAATGTTTCTTTAGTTACACAATTTTCAGTTTTGATGACATTGGCCTTCTGTGTGTGTTTCAACAGTGGCTCCATAACATTTTTTATATACCACCCTAGGCTGTTTTCTTCTGCTTCGATACAGTCCTGACAACTGATTAAACCTCTTCCACCCTTGCTTCTGGACAGGTGCAGCCTATCGGTGTCATTCGTAGGGTGGAAGGCTCCGTGTACTGTAAACATTTTTCCATTCAGTCAATTTTGAGAGCAGCACCAACCTCAGTCTTCGGAAACACTCCATCCGCAGTTGCACTTTCATTTCCTTTTCCATTATCTCATTGAACTCTAGTATGCCAAGGTATTTGTATCCTTCCGTTTCAATTTGCTTAATGAAGTCTCTATTTGGTAATTCTATCCCTACTAGGGACTGTACCATGCCTCTTTTTAGGTACTTTTAGGTACCTTATTCTACAATTCTCGAGTCCAAATTCCATTCTAATATCAGTACTAAAACAGTGGACCGTGTTCACCAAGGAACTCACTTGTGTCTCATCTTTGCCATAAAGTTTCTCATCATTCAGAAAGAGGAGGTAGTTGATTGTTTGGGATTTTTACTTTAGTTGGTACTCTAGGTTCATTTTCCTAAGTACCAAGGTCAGAGATATCATGCAGAGAACAAAAAGCAACGGAGATAGGTTATCATCCTGTAAAATTCCTCTTCGGATGCTCAGTGTGCCCAATCTTTTTCCGTAAGATATCAGTTTAGTTTTCCATCCCACCATACTTCTCTTCAGGAAACACGTTACATTCCTCACAGTTCCAAATAGATCTAAGCACTCGATGTTCCACGGATGTGGAATCATATCTTAAGCTTTACGATAGTCAATCCAGGCCATTCTCAGATTTGTCCTCCTTTGTTTACAACCTGGCATTAACATTTTCTCTATCAATAGTTAATCTTTAGTACCTCTGCATCTCCTACAGCCTTTTTGTTCTGTCGGTAATCTGTCGTTTTCATCAAGAAGTTCATACAGTTCTTCTGCAATTCCTCCTGACAGTAACTTCCACATTAACGAGAGGCAGGAAATTGGTCTGTAATTGTCAGCAGCATTTTCCTTTGATACATCCTTCAGGCACAATATCGTTCGTCCTTTTGTCAACCAGCCCGGGATGTGTACTTCACCATTAAATTGCTCTGCGATCAATTTATGGCAAGTACTGAGCCTTTTTATCTCAAATCCCTGTACACCATCAGGCCTTGTTGCTTTCCAATTGCTTATCTTTTTATTCATACTTCTGATACTGTCTTCTGTGAAGTGGTTAGCCTCTTGCTAGTGATAAAAAGCTTCAGGCTGCAGAGCCATTCAGCTGTAGTATTGTGTTGTTCTTCCTTAATTCATGTTTTACCCCAAACAAGTCAACTTTCATCAACATCAGAGACTAATCTTTCTCATTTTTTATCGTCATTAATCCCTTGATAAAATGTTTTTTTGTCCGGTTCTAAACATTTTGTTTTTGCCAGTATTGCTTAATCTGTTGTTCAAACTTAGTTAGCTTTGCATTTTTTTCACGTATGGGTTGTTTCAGTTCTTCAATTGCAACATTCAGGCCTTTTGTATCTACACCATACTTCCTCCTAACCTTTTCGAATTTCCATTCATTCTTAAGTTCACTATTTCTTTTCCTGACAAGTATTGATACTATACTGTTCAAGAAGTTTATATCTTCAGTCAGAGTATCGAATGCTAGGCACATAAACCTGATCAGCACTGCTCTAATTAAATTCGAGGCTGTAGCGGGAACAAAAATTAACCACAAAAAAAAAAAAAAAAAAATCAAATGGCCCGCAGCTAGGCATACGGAGAGGCAGGTCTATGTCGTTCAGTAACGTCAAATTGCTTGTTTATATCAAATTTGTCGGGGTCTGAATTGCACAGGATCTCTCGGTGGAGAAGAACTGGGACGAGGCAACGAGTAGGGTGGCCAATCTCACCCAGAAATGGACCGAGAGAAAGCTATCCCCGAAAGGTTGGGTAGAGGTGGCGAATGCTTACCTCGTCTCCGTTATATATTACCGCCTGACTATTGTGCCTTGCCCCACTTTACGTCTGACCAAAGTGGAGCGAAAATTCTTCCGCTTTCTGAGGAAGTGATGCGTTCCACTGGTCAGTCACTTCATTTTTTGTCAACACCGGCTGGCTGGAGGACTGGGCATGCCGGGGTTACTGATACGTATGTACTGAGGTTACAACATCTCCAGCGCTTCTTTGACGGTGAACAAGTGTGTTGGCCTTTTGTCAGGTAAGGTTTTCCAGAGCACCTCTTTTGACTGAACTGCAGTCTTGGATCAAGTATAGACTGAAGAAGGATGCCTGACACCTAGAGTGTTGTCAGGCACTTACAGTCCTCTGTCAGTTGGACAATGTGACTAGTGGAAGTTCAGCCTCTGGTTAGTCGGAGTGACTCTGATCCGTTCTGGAGGCCGGAGCCTACGCATAATTTTCAGAAATCCTTGGTTGGGAGTGCTACCGGGGTCATTATCAGTTTGGGATAAACTCTATAGATATGTGTAGGGAACAGATACTTTCTTTAGCCAAGTCTTCATCAACTTTTTCAAGTCCCATTTAAGACGGAAAGTGAGAGTAGAGAGGAAGGTGCCGCCTCCCAGGTGAATGTTGCAGAATTGGTCCGAATGAACAGGTGTACTCTAAGCGTACTCATGTAGGTTAAAGGAAGAAGATGTGGAGAGGACACGTGTTCTAGTGGCCAGGGTGACCGTGGTTTTGTAGAGTCTCCAAGAGTAACCTGAAGAAGTCTCCCACTTTTGAGAAATTATTTATTCTTAC
Source organism: Octopus bimaculoides (assembly GCF_001194135.2). Classification (NCBI taxonomy): domain Eukaryota; kingdom Metazoa; phylum Mollusca; class Cephalopoda; order Octopoda; family Octopodidae; genus Octopus; species Octopus bimaculoides. The sequence goes on along the minus strand of NC_068996.1, from coordinate 32,716,265 downwards.
AATCTTATATTGTTACTAATCTTTTACTTTTTGCACACCTTGTATTGTCTTGAACCGTCTCCAATGTTTTTCGTGAACACTTAGGGGTTAATAAAGAATACATTATTAAGGCAGCGAGCTGGTAGATTCGTTAGCCTCACGTTGCAATATCAATGACTCATTTTCAGGATCTTTTCTAGCAATGGCTTTGCTCGTATATTTTCGAAAACTTTATTTCACAACAAATTCCGATATAATCAGAATTGACACCATCTGAAGCGTATTTAATTTGATATAGTTTCAGCTCATGAGCTGTGGTCATACTGGGGTACCACCATTGTAGAACATTTCATAGAAAATATCCAGTTATGGGGAAAGAATTCACTGGGGCACATATGTGTAGGTATGCTACAGCTAACTCCAGCCGGTTGCCATATATCATTATGCACGGCTACTGGAAACCAATAATAAGCATGCGTTATTCTAAAATATAACGGTATATATATATATATATATATATATATAT
>NC_068996.1:32715022-32715561 GCF_001194135.2 Octopus bimaculoides | reverse complement strand
TATATATATATAAACACTTGCAGCGTGGAAGGTGTTTATAAGCCATTTAAAATACAAAAACCGTTAGATTCACTTCAAGATTTAAATATAATTTGCCAAAATATTTTCGTCGCTTTCAGATCGCGACCTGTTCATTGAGAAAATTTTGTGCTGCATCTGAGAAAGTAACAGGTAGTTCATGAGATGTATGTATGTATGTATGTATGTATGTATGTATGTATGTATGTATGTATGTATGTATGCATGTATGTATGTATGTATGTATGTATGTATGTATGCATGTATGTATGTATGTATGTATGTATGTATGTATGTATGTATTTATGTGTAGATGTATGTCTGTGTGTGCGTGTGTGTGTTGTGTGAGAGATGTGTATATATGTCATATATACGTATATATGTGTGTATATACGTATATATGTCAATGTGTATATGTGTTTATATGATTGCGCGGGCTTGTACATATGTATAGGTAGGTTTATATTCGCATGTATGTATCTAAGACATTGTTTCCAATCACCATTAGACGGTAGTGAGAG
>NC_068996.1:32705919-32714409 GCF_001194135.2 Octopus bimaculoides | reverse complement strand
ATATATATATATATACACACACACACACGTCGGGGCTTTTTCAGTTTCTGTCTTCAGATCGGCTCGCAAATTTTTGGTCGACCCGAAAATATTGTAAAAGACTCTTGCCTAAAGTTCCACGCAGTAAGACTGAATCCGGAATCACGTAGTTAGGAGGCAAACATTCTGAGCACAGAACCACGCCTGTCCCTACATACATATTCACATGGTTGTGGTTGCTCAGACATGTTTGAATGTTTTGCTACATTCGGCCAAATAATTCCTTCCAAATCTACACCATTCATCAAATTTTAAGAAAATTATCAAAGAATCTAAAACTCTTTAAATATGCATTAACATTTTCGCTAATTGTAGTTAAATTTCAAACGTCGATAACTTTGGAATGGATTGAACAACTGACCTGAAATTTTCAGGGTTCTGTTTTCTTCGTACAAATTTTCTGTTGTTAAATTTTGAAGCAAATCTGAAATGTGGCCCACCAGATCATTCGGTGAGGTTTGTATGGATGACCTATTGTATGCATAATGTCTTATGTATATATATATATATGTATGTAAAAATAAATATTTATGAAATATATATATATATTTATATATATATATATATATATATACACGCATACATGAATATGAACATAGATATATGTTTGTGTACTTACTCACGCACACACACACACACAAGCACACACACACATATACATACATATGATATATACTTCATACTCAAACTGTCCCTTTAATTTACAATAACACTACTCCTTCAAGTTATAATGTGACTAACACTTAAGATAGGAGGTGCTGATAGACATTTTTATTTCATTTTGTTTAATGCTAACCATTGAGATTGATTTGTAGTTCATTATATCAGTTCAAGTTGGAACGGATTTGATACCATTTTTATATAAGCTTTTTCGCAATAAATAATATTTCTTGACAAAGAAATACTTTCCACTCTACAGACCTTTAAACATAACGAATTTTTTTCCTTTGTTGTTTTAGAATGTTTTAGAAATGCAAAAGTTCATATTTTTTTCTTTCTTGTTTCAATAATAAGCTTTATGAATGTAAACAGATCAATTTCCCAAGCTGTTCTTAAATATTAAGAACAGTAGTAGTATGATGAATGATGCAAAAGGAAAAGAAAGGAAAACCGAAACTAAAATAGAAATAATTAAAGATAAACGATAAGAAAAATAACTGAATTATAATAATTAACTTATTGTTAATAGTTGTTACTGAGATTTTGATATATTTATATCTTTTATTTTTCATTTTTCATCTCCTTTTGCGTGTTTCTATCTGATATTTATTGTATGAATCATTTAGTTTTTCGTGGGATGTTTCAGATTCAACTGCTATTAAATACATAATATTCGAACGTTTTTAAATGTATACATTTACTGATTCAATGAAAAATGGTTTCAATTTTCTAAAATCAGGGTTGTTATTTTACAAAGTAAGAAATAAATAAAGAAAACAAATATTGAACTAAAGAAGAAAGAAATAAGAAAGAAAGAAGAAAGGAAGAAAAAGCTACAACTAAATTTTGGGAAATAAAATCACAATCAACAATAACATGAATAACTACTCTAACGAATTCTCATTTAACAAGCCTTACGATTTTATTTGTTTCGTTTAGAAAAAAATGATTTATTTATTTATTTATTTCTCTTTGTTTAGTTAAGTGAGAATATTTTATAAGATTTTCATTAATGTTCTTTTACATTTCAAAAAGATAAAATAACGGAATATATTGGTGTTTAACTCTGGCACATGATTAAAGATATTGTCAGTGGTATTCAAATATTTTATTTAATTGATTAAATTTCCTTTTCAAATGAGAATTATAACTGAACTTCCTTACTTATAGAGAGCGGTAGTGTTCTGAAGAGATACATCAATATATATAGAGACATTAAATCTGGTCAGCTTGTCATCAATTTAGCTTAATTTTGTTATTATTCATATTTTCGCATGTAAAAAAAGCAAAAATAATGTGAGTGTAAATATATGTGTGTGTATGTGTGTGTGCGCGCGTGTGTGTGTATACACTTATATATATGTATATATATATATATATATATATAGATAGATAGATATAGATACACACACGTACATACGCATACATACAAACACATATGTTAATGTGTTTTTATGTTTAGTTATAATAATAGAGTTACTCTATCCTTTTGTGGAGTATAAGTTTATTCTTAAATAAGAATGTTGTCAACAGTGACTTGGAAGTTTCGGCCAGTTAAGCCATCGTTGGACTGCGATGCATTAGATTCCATAATCCAATAAATTCCAAAATAACTGAAGTACTAACACAACCTAACAAATAGATACACCTAAAGATACTCTTACAAAGCTTTACATACATGTTTAAATTCCTAACAATAACATAACACCAGATTTAGTCAATAAAAATTTCTCCAAACTACCTCATCATAACAACTCACCCTAAAACCTAAATACCACCCCACTCAACTCCACCCGCCACACAAGGAAGATTTTAACCCAACAAACTATATAAAGCCCAGATTAACTTTTATATATTGCAGCCCAATGATGGGTGAAACTCCCAAGTCACCGTCAACAATATTCTTGTTCAAGCATAACTATATATATCAATAACAGTATATATTGTTGATTCCAAATAATTTATTTATCACTAAATAAATAAGAAAATTTGCTGTTGAATATTTATATATACGTGTTTGAGTACTTATATATCATATAGTGTATGTGCGCGCATGTTTATGTCTGTGTATTTGTGTGCTTATGCACAGCATGTGAACATATGTCTATTTATTTATGCGCATACTTGTGCATGTATGTGCTTATAATTTCTTTTATTTGGCACAAGAGTCCACAACGTTGGGTTCAATGCAAAGGAGACAGCTCCAACAATATTTCCTAATCCAAATTTTGAAATAATTAAACAATGCAGTTAGAAGTGAATCTTCCTATGAAAGCAAACTATGAAAGACGAAAATGCGCTCGGTGACGCAGATGCACACGCATACAGAAATACACACCCACATATGTATGTATGTATGTATGTATGTATGTATGTATGTATGTATGTATGTATGTATGTATGTATGTATGTATTCTTTTATTCTTTTACTTGTTTCAGTTATTTGACTGCGGCCATGTGTGTATATGTGTATGTATGTATATTTAGAGTCTCTTTCACAGGGGGAGAATTCTCTAAAAATCCATATATATCATGGATATCACAATAGCATTTTTCATCTCGTGACTAAGTTTGAAATAATATTTAATATTTCTCTTTCATTACCTCAAAAGAGAAAATGTCATAGAACCAACTTGGCTTTAAAAGATCGTATTTATTATTTCCATGACGTCGTTTTTTGAAGCCAAATTGAACCAAAAACAATATTGAAAGATATTCAAACAACACTAGCTTAAAAATATATAGATAAGAATAAGAAAAAGAACACACAAATATTTCAATTATAATTTACGAACAGATCCAGAACTGTTTCTAGCAATGTAAAACTTGAGATTATGCCCTAGTGACGATTCGAGAACAAAATAAATGTAAGAAAAGAAATAATAAAATGAAAAATGAAGAAAATAACATAAAAAAAGAGCACACAGTAAAATTACAAGATAAATGTTGCCACAACGATATCAATAATAACTACAGTTATGAAAGCGAAAGTTGCAGTTAGAAAAATTGCTGACGCAATAATAATCGCATGGACCTGTAGTGGCAGCTAGGTAGTTGAATGATCTCCCTTGCAAGAAAGATTATAGAGTAACCTCCCTTTCTAAGTTTCTCGAAGCATCTGCGTTGTAAGACGTGATTCTTAATTATTCAAGAAGCGTAGCGTTTCTCTTGGAAATTTCTAGAATGTCTAGCTTTCCATTAATAAAAACAGCTTGCTAACCCTGCTCTTCGCTTCTTAGTCGATTACACTTAGAGCCATTCACGTCATTGCTATATCCGTCTATTTCTCTACGCCACATGACTGAAAACCAGCACTTAGCTGTTATTTCTATATTTCCTATCTCTGAACTTTCTTGCATAAATTACTTCATTCAACTAGATTCTACATATTGATTCTGTGTGTCATCATCGACCAGTAAATAAAATATATTTTTATGTAGTAAATATATAGGTCTTGAATTTGAATAAATTCATCTCTTTATGAACTATTATAATAGCATACACGCAGCCACATCAACACCTGGCACTGACTGTATATTGCCACTACATAAATTGGTGATCCCGAGAATAAACATAAATTGGATCTCTAATTTTTGCCCCGGAGAATTGGTGACCAACAGACGTGGAACCTGACATTTCTAGTTATATTCTACTACTTTCCATGTCACAATTTTCTTCAACTGAATTATCTTCAACTCAAACGACGATATCTGCTATGAATCATCCTATAGTGCAGTTTTCACAGAAAACAACCATTGAAGTTTTTGCAGAAATATATGCGACCAACTTTGGAACTTTTGCAGGAAAAAATTCCTCCAGCAACCAAAGTAACGCTGTTTTTAAATCAAACGTTATGCCACAACGTTAAAAGTCTTAAATACTATTTAACAGAAAAACTAGTTACATTTGTCACCTAATTCTGGTTTCCATGATATAATATTATCTGGCATACGGCAAAACAATTTTCTGGTCAGAAATCTCCTTCTCAAGCTTGTTACAGCTGTTTTTTCGTCTTTCAACATATGGACTGCGAGAACGATTTTGACGTACATTTATCAACTCTCACTACTACTCCTGAGCTTTGATAACATCATTTACATCACCTTTTGCTAGAAATGGTAGTATTTGCTGAGTTAATTTCCTGTCAATGTTTATTTCTAGGCAACTCAATTTCTTGTAACTACGACAGTATGGCTATTTTCCAGTTCCTTTCGCTGCTTTTGACATCTATGACAAGTTACCACCATAATCCACCAAGTTCGGTTCTTTTGATCTGCTGTTCATGTCAAGTTTACAATTTCGCCACATATTTATTGCTTAATACTGCTATTGTGAATTTTTGACTCTGTTTCAAAAGTAATTTTCCCATTTCTCACGGAAACTTGAAACTTTTTCAGCTGTACGATAACTTTTTCACCTCACATTCTTCGCCACTTTTCTTCAGTTCCGTTCCTCACAAATTGCAAGAATCGAATTTTGGCAGTTTGCATCTTCTTTCTCTCACCTTCTTTGACATGCGCCTTGAGTCAACGCTTCTCGATGGTTCTGTACCTTACTTTTAAACTCGGTGCCCTGTCATGATTGCTATTGCTATTGCCACCTTTTGGGATCATCATTTGCCAATCTTCACACAACGTCATATCTATTTCGCAACATTTTTGAACTTGACGAACGATTGACAATCGACATTTTGAATAAACAGCATTTCTTCCTTCACGATATTAGCAGACCATTTGATTTTCTCCGTCAACAACACCACTAAAATTTATTTCAACCTGAAACAATATTTCAACCAGTTTACATATGGAAGTTTCAAATCCCATATTTTTTAATATTTCAACATCCTTTTTCGTCGAAAGTACAGTAACCAGCACATTTCAACATCCTGCTTTGTTCAGTGTATGGCTTACACTGTTTTAACCACTGCAAGTCCGGCTTTTCATGATCATATTCACATCAGCTCAACTTTTGCCACTGCAAGTTCATTGCTAACTTTCAGCATTACAGCTTTTGTCATATTGTCATTTTCTTTTTATATGAAGTTGCGAGACTTAATTTCTCAGCGTACTAAACTTTTTCAGAAGAATTTTCCTGCACGTACTTTGACAATACACTAAGCTGCGTGCGCTATATATATATATATATATATATATATATATATATATATGATGTATATACATAACATGCCGTATTTTCGCATCGTTGGATTCAATTTCTGTGGACTTTCTAAAAACTTGCATGACTTGATCTAACTTGAACACTTGGACATAGACTGGAATTTTCCCTTAGCTTGCGCCTAGTTTTTGTTGCTTGCTTTTTCATGTATTTGTTCACTTTCCTTTGCATTTGCTTTGTTTTATATATCACTTGATTTTTAATTTTTCAGGACATCTATTCACGTACATATTTTTCCTACGAATATTCTGTAAAATTGTATATTTGTATATTCTGTATATTTGTAAAATTGTCTCCAAGTTTGCAGACATGCTTGCATGCCTTCACCCAGTTATACACATGCACCATATACCATATTTTTGGGTTGCTTTCTCATGCTCACCACGCCCTTGAAAGACACAACTTTACTATATTAGACCCCTAGATGGTCACGTTATAAATAGAAAGTTGCCTGTCTCTTACAACGCGCCAGCATGTCACTGTCGTTTTTTACCACTCGTGTGCACACTAACTCTACCTCAGTCACGCTCTGACTGGCATTTTCTGCACTCTGCGCACGCAAAACGACACTGCTATTCAAACTCACTCGAATAAATTCTGTTCTCCATACATTTCCTTGGATTCTGTTTCCCGAAATGCACAATTTTCTCTAATGACGTGAATGGCTCTAAGTCTAATCGACTAAGAAGCGAAGAGCAGGGTTAGCAAGCTGTTTTCATTAATGTAACGCTAAACATTCTATATTGCATGGACACACACATACGTTAAAGAAGTCTGAACTTTGATTTTTCACTTTGGACCTGAAATATTGCATTTATTCAATTCTGTTTTTTCATCAGTTTTTTTTTGGCATTTTATGATGTATACATTTTTATTATTTTGAATATTGTATACCGTTACCTCTGCCTAGTGTGTGTGTGTAGCGGTAGCTAGATAGTTGAATGATTTTTCTTGCAAGAAAAATTATAGAGGATTATAGAGTAACTTCCCTTTCTAAGTTTCTCGAAGCATCTGTGTCATGAGACGTGATTGTTAATTATTCAAGAAGTTTAGCGTTTTTCTTGGAAATTTCGAGAATGTCTACTGTTCCATTAATGAAAACAGCTTGCTAACCCTGCTCTTCGCTTCTTAGTCGATTACACTTAGAGCCATTCACGTCATTGCTATGTCCGTCTATTTCTCTACGCCACATGACTGAAAACCAGCACTTAGCTGTTATTCCTACATTTACTATCTCTGAACTTTCTTGCATAGATTACTTCATTCAACAAGGTTCTACATTTTGATTATGTATCATCATTGACCAGTAAATAAAATATATTTTTATGTAGTAAATATATAGGTCTTGAATTTATTCTTCATCTCTTTATGAACTATTGTAATAACATACATGCAGCTGCATCAACACCTCCTACTGACTATATATTCCCACTACAGACCAAACGAACTGAAACATTTGCAATGAAGGCGACAATGATGACAACTATACAAACAACAGCGCCGATGATGAAGACAACAATTATACTACGACAGAAACAACTTCAATGATGACGAAAACGAAATCTAAAATAAAACATTTGTTGCTACAGTTAGAACTACTTTCAAGTAACATTTCAGTTAATTGGTTTTCCACTTGTCAAAATTCAGATGCCTACTGTGTAGAATATATATATCTATTGCCTGCACCCATATATTGTGATTTCAGTATCTTTTAACAGTTAAAAAGAAGATTTTGGGAACGGATCAAGCTCTATGGTCAAAATTGAACATAGATGAGTCATGAGTGCTGAAGATTTCACATTAAAGTGCCACTCAAATTTAACTGAAGATCAAATCGAGTTTGATGGATCAGTCTTCAACACATTTTTCTTTGGTCGATCGAGAAATTTACCCAACTTGTACTACTTGGATCACATTTGAAATCACTCTTTACAAGCTTTGGAAACTGCAAAGATTATGCTAGAAAATTATAATAAACTGCAAGCATGAGGCTGTTAGTGGGATCCTGCCTGAGAATCAGCCTCTATCTTTAATTTGGCAGGCTGGCTATGCAGCTCTCTCTTCTTTGAGCCACCGTAAATTAAATGCTGAAATAGGCCCACCAAAATATATTCTTTTACTAGTCCACTAAACTTTCAAGGCCGCTCATAAAATCTAAACTTCTTTAGCTGCAATATCTTAGGAAACGTTTGAAGTGTTTCTCAGAACAATTCCTTTTGTAAATTTACGTACTGGTCGCTGAAATTATATATGACTAGCAGAAATACCCGGCTTTGCCCGGGTTAAAGAGAATAATGAAATCTAAAAACGCTGTCTAGACTACGCAACCCTCAACTGTTAGTAGCTACGATACCATATTTCTACATTAATAACTCTCCAATCCATGCCAGCATGGAACATAGACATTAAGTGGAATGCCAGTGTCTCATCTAGGAGGGCCTTGAAATCAATGTTACCAACTGGGGACTATGTGTGTCGTAGTGATAATAAAAAGACCCAAAGGAGGTCTGCAACGAAATAATTTTACTCAACACTTTGCAAGTGAATCAGTGGAGGCAAAGATGCGTCTCATTTACTTGACAATTTATGCACCACATTTCAGAAATCACAATGTAA
>NC_068996.1:32703184-32705092 GCF_001194135.2 Octopus bimaculoides | reverse complement strand
TCTGTCACTACAGTATCGAAATGTGATTGTTTCAGTTAGTAGAATAGTTTCATTTTTAAAGTGAAAGTATTTGACATGAGTGTTTTTGTTTCACTTTTGACACGTAATACTTAAATAGTGGAGGAGATATTATGTTGCCGTGGGCTCGAACTCTGCAAGAAGTTAAAATTTTTTTTGACTAAAACACAACTGGAACCCTAAGTAAGGCATCTGTAAAATTTGAATGAAATTGGTTGCGTAGTTCTCGAGTTTTAGGGATTCACACAGACAGACAGACAGACAGACAGACAGACAGACACACATTCTCATTTTTATATATATAGATTATATACATCTGCCACGAAGTTCTCCTTTAGTCGAGGATAGGTGACATATATGTCGATTATGTACATGTTGTCATCGCATTGCAACGTGTATGAAGCAACAATCAATTATTTCAATTTATTTGTCTATATGTGTATGTAAGTACCTTTGCGATTGTGTTTGTCCCCCACTAATTGACAAACGGTGTTGGTTTGTTTACGTGCCCGTACCATAGTGTCTCGGCAAATATCAACAATACAATACGTACCAGGCTTATAGAATATGTACCGGGATTGATTTGTTTAGCTAAACCCACCAGATGCTACACTTGCTTGACTGCAGCTCAATGACTGTAACCACTAAGACTGTACAAAATGAGTAAAAAGTGTGTGTGTGTGTGTGTGTTTGTGAGTGTGTGTGTGTGTGTGTACATATGTATGTATCTATATGTATATACGTACGTGTGCATGTATGCATGTATGTACGTACTATGTATGTATGTAAATGTTTTATGTCATGTTGCCAAGTTATATGATAACAGTTTAACATTAAACTAAGGAGTTATTCAATAAAATTTTTACAAGAAACCCTTAGTCGGGCTGTCTGACGTTTATATATATGTCTGTGTGTGTACATTAAAGAATACATATGCTAGTGGGATCCGTGGAAATTCCACGGAATGGAAAAATTATGAGGACCTATTTAGGGAAGAAAGGATGATTTGCATTTTTATAGCATACATAGTTAGGCTCTCTTTAAATATTCTTGACTTTGTCTACATTCATTTCCTCACGTCTGCATCGTTGTTGCTTCTTTCCTGATTTTATTATATCTTTTCGCTGCTTCTCTTCGGCTCGCCCGTGATCTATATCTGCACATCCTTTCTTGGGCAGCTTGCAACAGCGTTTCTTGTAAATCCAGAGTTTAGGCTAAATTAACCCTTATAAACAAATATCATTTTTTTAAAGCGAGCAAACGATAAATAATTGCATATGCCATGGACGCTATAAAAAATTAATTAAAAAAATATATACTTTTCACTTTCAACACACCACAATACCGCTATCTGACCCTCCTTCCCCCCCTCTCTCTTTCTCTCACTATAACTGCCTCACCTGTCTATCCCTTTCTATCTACCTTTCCCTTCAGCTAACTTTTTAACCACGTAATAAGTATTCCTTCCCCGCCACACTGCACGTCGTTAACACTTTTCTCTCCTTCTTTTCTCTTGTTTTTTTCTCTCGTTCTTCGTCCCTACATCCAGTTGATCACGTGACCATTTGGCTTAAGTGTATTAACATTAATCATCTTTCTCTACCTTTCCCACTCTTCTTTCTTCACTCTTGCTTCTCTCTCCCATTTTATTTTTCTCTCTCACTCAACTTCATCTCTCACTCACTCCACCTCCATCTCTCTAACAAATGTATAACGGGCGAACGAACAAGCAAATTATTATTTAGATCGGTGTGTGTGTATTTATACACACACACACATGTATATATATATATATATATATACATATATATACATACATACATACACACACACACACACACACACACACACACACACACACACACACACACACACACACACACACACACA
>NC_068996.1:32700567-32702427 GCF_001194135.2 Octopus bimaculoides | reverse complement strand
AATATTCATATTTTAAAGATATTTTTTAATCCACATCATTAACTGGTTGTTATATTATTGTTATTTCGTTCAGAACAGGTTTGAACATTTTAAAATGTTTTTTTTTTTTCTTCCTTTATCTTTCTTCCGACCTCACTTGTCATGTAGTTTGTAGAAAGGAAAAATTAGAAACATTTTCTGACCACATGTTTCTATATATTCTCTCAATGGAATTTGTCCAACATTTGTGCTCCGGACTTGTTGCCCGTGAACTCGTGAGCGTTCCGATAATACCTTCCCTGTCTCGCCAATATATAGTTCCTCGCAATTAGAGCATTTAATGCAGTAGATCAAATTTTTACTTTTGCAGTTCATTTCTCCATTTGTGAAAATCTGTCCATTTTTTGTTCTAATGGATCTACCAGTATGCATGTATTGACATATTCCTCATCTGTTATCATTACACTAGTATACTGTTTGTTCATCTTGTTTATTTGTGCTGAATTTTGCCTTTGTTAATAGTTTCTCTAGGTTATGTCATTGCCTTTTGCTTAAGATAAGTGTTTCATTAGTTATTATGTTTTTTAATTTTTCACTTCATTTTCTGATTCTCATGTATATAGTTGCTTGTCTACAGATGCGTATGTATACTTACTTACATGATAAACTTCTAGATAGTTTTACAAATTTTTACAATTCCATTGATGAATCAGTTTTCTTCTCTAATGTATGGATGCATGTATGCATGTATAAGCTAAATGATAATAGAGCATGCAATAATTTTTTTTTATAAATGTATATAATCAGAAAATACCTGCCTTATCTTTTTTGTAGGCAAATGCCAGCCATGCCTCTTGGTCTATTTCACCAACTCAGTCTAACTGAGCCTAAAGATCAGAAAATATATTTTTACATATGAAGGAGAGTTACGTATATTTTTTGCTGAAGGGAAAAACACATAATTAGAAATAAAGCGAAGTAAAAGATATATAAAGAAAGGCAAGTGCTATGAATTTGAATAATACTGAATGCCATACACAATAAAATTGTTGAAATTTCCCATTTATTTGGAAACAAAAAACTAAAACCTAACGGCACTTTATAGTGACTTTTAAAAGACAATAAGAGATAATTTATAAGAAAGTAAGAATTAGTCCCCAAGTAAATTTATATGATGAGTTAAAGGATAGTCTGATCTTTGTTGTTAAAAGTAAATTAACTTGAACAAATTTTTGTGATTTCTTGAAATTACCTCTTTTTCTGTTTAAGAATTTCTAACAATAGCCAGTAGGATTTTGATTTCAGTTTCCATCAATCACAGTCAAATTTCAATAAATTATTAATTTACTGCGAGCGACATCCAGTACATTAGCCTTTAACTTAATTATTTCAAGTCATTTCACTGCCTCCTTCAGTTATCTTCCTTTGGTCTCTTGGTACACACACACACACACACACACATATATATGCATGAATATTTGTTCATGTATACATATAGATAGATATATAGGTAGGTAGGTAAGTATGTATGTATATATGTATGTATGTATGTATGTATGTATGTATGTATGTATGTATGTATGTATGTATGTAGGTAGGTAGGTAGGTAGATGATAGATAGATACATAGATAAATATCTGGTTTCGTATGATTGTGATATAAATCAATGACATTTTAACTTAGTGTGATTTTCACATTTTATTATTTTACTATTTTACAATATTATAAAAAGTAGTACTTTCATGCGTTACGCAATCATTAGGATTATGTAGTAGTAGTGACAGTCGTGTTCCACAATTGATTGGCAGCTGTATATTTATAAATATATATATATATACATACATACATATATAAATATATATATATATATATATATATATA
>NC_068996.1:32698248-32700074 GCF_001194135.2 Octopus bimaculoides | reverse complement strand
TTATCAAGCCAGCCAACAAAGGGGGCGCCGTTGTTGTTTGGCGAGCCGACCTTTACAGAAGAGAAGCACTCTGATAACTCAACGATTCCAGATACTACATGAAGATACCAAGTGTTCTCACGAACCATTACCAGAGGATTGTCACTGTACATCAGCTGATGTCTTCTGGTTCGCTGCCACCCACTGCCACCAACATCAGTTTCACCACTTACTGAAATTCCACTATCAATTTTGTCCCTAAAATACATAAGCAAGATAATCCCAACCGCCCTATTGTCTCTGCTTGCAATTGCCCTACAGAATTTTTATTTTCCTACCTATAGGCATTTCAGTGGTGTTTCTATGGGCACTAGGATGGGCCTCAATTATGCTAACCTCTTTGTAGGTTATATAGAGTAGCAAATCTTTGCTCATTTCTCTGGACCCATCCCAGCGCTGTATGGTTGTCACATCGACGACTGTATTGGCGCCACAAGTCTTAACTGACAACAGCTCAACGATTTTATTTCTTTCGTTAATACCTTTCACCCAGCCTTGGAATTCACCCACACCATATCTGATATTTCTGATATTTAACACATTAAATCTGCCATACCTTCCTCTCAATTTCTTCGCCTTCGACGACTTTGCAGCATCGATTTGGAATTCGAATCCCATTGTAAAACAAAACGATGCGACAGTTTTTTTCTAAATCGAATGTATCCTCCATCCGTTGTGGACCCAGCACTCAACCAAGCCCGATCCATCAACTGCACCGCAACTCTCCGACCTTCTTCACGCACTTCCACCGACCGTAGTCCACTCTTTCTTACCTACAACCCGTCCATCCTCCCTCTAAAATAAAACTCACCCACAACTTGCGCATTCTTATTTCTGACCCAACAACCGCCCCTATCTTTCCCACACCGCCTCTCCTGTCTTAAAAAAGATAGGAATCTTAGAAATCTCTTTGTTAGAAGCTTTACAGCTCCCGGCTCCGCGCAACCAGAAGCATCTAAATGTTCTCGCCAAGGATGTAACACATGCTCCAACATCAACAATATTACCAGCATCACGGGGCCCAAGAGGCAATATCACATAACACACCATTTCTGTTGCACTTCGGTGAATCTCATATATTCATCACATACAAACTCTGCGGTGCTCTTTACATTGGAGAAACAGCGCGACGCCATGGGGATCGCTTTCGCGAACACATCGGAAGCATAGTGCTACGTATGTCAGGCCAACTTGTCGCAACCCATTTAAACACCGTGAATCATTCTATTGCAGATTTAATTTTATTCGTCCTTAGTCGAAAGACATCTGTAGTGTGTGGAATGGCCTCGCAGCACGGACCCCGCCTTCTCTAGGAAACAAAAGGAGCAACGTCTCATACTTGATCTTGGTACTTTGTCCCCGACAAGTATGAATGTACATTTTTCCGTTCATCCTTTCACCTCGTCTTAATTATTTTTTACTCATTTTAATTCTCCTTCCATCCTCTCTCCGCAACATTTCTGTATTTACTTACCTTTACTCTTTCCATCACCCTTTTCCTTCTCCTTTCTACACGCGTCTCCTATAACTTCTGTTTCACGTTAGCAGCCCGTGTTATTCTGCGTCCATTATCAGTTGCTGCCAGTTTTTCAAGCTGAGAGGATGTAGACTTTGTTTCTTCAACTTCTCTTTTTCTTTACCTCCTGATGACGTATTGAATCCGAAACATTAGATATTGCACTCCTCACGGCAAAGTTCATTGTACCTCTAACTTTTTCTATATTTTTTCAAGTCTTGCCGACGTAGGGCAACACAAGATTATTGCCTGATTATATATATAAATATAT
>NC_068996.1:32697182-32697703 GCF_001194135.2 Octopus bimaculoides | reverse complement strand
AGCCCCAAGGAAAAACTAAGCTAAGAGCATTAGATTCCTTGGAAGAAAGCAGCGAATGTATGCGAAAACAAGGACGAAAAAGAAATACAGTAGGAATAATACACAAATACAGTAGGAATAATAACGGGACATAACAACAGATGTCTTTCGACTAAGGACGAATAAAATTAAGCTGGCGTGTATGGAAATAAGGCCTTACAGCCGGGATACAAGATTTCACAGGCACAGGGAGGAATAATGATGTTGCACGCACAACGGCCGCCCAGAAAAAGAAAGAGCAGACGAGAGAGAGGTAGAGGCAGAGGGACAAAAGAATTAAGGAGGGACGAGAAAAAAGACAGGGACACAGTGAAGTGAAAAGTGGGGGGAAAAGAGAAGGCAAGGAAATGTGAGCGAGGGAGAACGAAAGAACGAACAGGGGAATGAACGAATAAATGTGAAGGGGCTGATAGACAGAAATAGAGTCACACAAGATTTAGAATATTTTTATATATATATATATATATATATATATATATATA
>NC_068996.1:32695998-32697172 GCF_001194135.2 Octopus bimaculoides | reverse complement strand
TATATATGGATTATGTTGTATGTATTTATGCATGTGTGTATATATATGTATGCATGTGTGTGTATATATATGGATGTGTGTATATATGTATGTATGGATGTGTATGTATATATATATATATATATATATATATATATATATATATATATATATATATATATATATATATATGTGAAATCTCTAAACGAGATATAAACAGTAACTGCACGACAACGTGAAGTATATTTGCCACTTAAATGCGGCTAAACCCTAAGGGTGAATGTTACTGTTGCTTTTAGCCCCAGGAGAACATCTCCTCCAGTTGGATATTGACACACATCTGTGACCTGTCGGTATTTGCAAAGGGAAGTCATCCTTCCCATCGTCGATCTGACGTGATACGCATGGAGTTTCTGGGTCTATATATATATATATATATATATATATATATATATATGGATTATGTTGTATGTATTTATGTATGTGTGTATATATGTATGCATGTGTGTGTATGTATTTATGTGTGCGTGCATGTGTACAGTATATTCTTTTATTCTTTTCATCTATGTGGCTGCAGACATGCTGGAGCACCACCGTGGTTTTGCAGATATCCTCCGTCTGGAGTGTTTCACATCACCGCTCTTGTATATGCCTTTGTCTCTGCGCTGGCCTATTGTGGCTTTCCCAGGCCTTCTATTGTGGTTTTCCCAGGCCTTCTGTTGTGGTTTTCCCAGGCCTTCTATTGTGGTTTTCCCAGGCCTTCTATTGTGGTTTTTCCAGGCCTTCTATTGTGGTTTTCCCAGGCCTTCTAGAGCAGGGGTCACCAAACTTTTTTTTAGTGGGCCAGATATAGCTAAAAGAATGCCGAGCACAGGCCGGATAAATATTTTGTTCAATTCAGTACAATATAGAATACACTGAATGTACACTAAAAATAAAGACAGTCATCCTATTTATTTATCAATATATAAAATACACGCAATAATAAAAACAATAAACATACTTTAATAATACCAAAATATTACCAAGTTAGAATTTTTAGAAAAAATGTGCACGAAGCTGAATTGCATGAAAAGTAAGCAGCACAAAAGTTAATGAGATTTGTGAAACTGGCGTTTTGCTTCCAAAATATCATCAACATTTGCTTTATGATTGCTGCAGCCAACTATAACAATTGCTTTCAAATGTTCATCAG
>NC_068996.1:32693960-32694997 GCF_001194135.2 Octopus bimaculoides | reverse complement strand
ACTGTATATTCTCTCCAAGTTCTTCTATTCTCCGCACAACTGAACATGCTGAAAGGCTGATACAGCCAAACATGTTAACTTTTCCAGGACACAAGTCATTTGCTGCTTCCATCATGCACTCTTTTATGAAGTTTCCCTCAGTAAATGGTTTTCCTCGCTCTACCAACTTATTCACTATTTTACAACTTACACGAGTAAGAGATTCATTTTCAACAAACTTTTTCATAAAGAAATTCCTTTAAGATTCCAAACTACATTTCATAGGTTCAAATTTCTTGGACCGCAATTTTCCAGAATATTTAGAATATGTTTTGCTTCGTAGTGACGACGAATATTGTACTCTTTCATAACAGCAACACTTTCATTGCATATCAGGCAACTAGCTGTCTGGTCGTTTGTTTCCCCAAAGAACTACTTTTCTCCCCATTCTTTATTGAAAGTGCGACATTCATCATCAACCTTTCTCTTCTTAGTAGCCATAACGATGGGTGAGGAAAAAGCAAAAGCAGTCTTAGGCCTCGGCGTCAGATATTCTCGTTTTAATTGTAATCACTAATAACTGACTAGCCTGAGGCACATGTGATGTACTGTAGTAATTATTATGGCGCGTGAAATACATAGAGCGTGACGTGACTGACTCAGTATACATACAACATGCGTAATTTACGAAGTATAGGAAGCAGTATAAAAGCATGTTTATTTTTGTCAGCATACGACGGCGGGCCTGACAAATTGACGTCGTGGGCCATAGTTTGGTACCCATGTTCTAGAGCGATGAAACTGATACCATTTAATGTTCCTATATATGTATGTATTTAGATTTATATATAATTATATACATATGCATATGTTTTATATACATATATATCTCTCTCTATATATATATGTGTGTATGTATATACATATATATTTATATAAATATACATATGTATTTATATACATTTATATATGCGTGTATATATTTGTATACAATTATATATATATATATGTATATATATTATATACATTTATATATATATATGTTTATATATATATAT
>NC_068996.1:32682933-32693004 GCF_001194135.2 Octopus bimaculoides | reverse complement strand
AAGTAATAAAAGTCATTATTGTGAATAGTTAAAGAGATTCAAAAGCATACCGGTATCGTAAAGTTACTAATCATTGCTTTCAATGAACACCGATTACTGAACGGTGTCAGGTCTACTAGTCCCCGAGTAAAAGGGTAATGTGTAAGGGAGGTAAGTAGTTCTGGATTTGGTGCAATTAAGGTAGATATAGATCTGTAACGTGAATGGTATATGGGATGTATGGGGGTTAGTGGTATTAATTGAAAGGTTAGTAGTGTTCTGTATTATGTTATGTGTTCATTTTTAGTTGTGGAAGATATTTATTGATGAAAGTTGCCTCTTTATTCATTTTTTGTTGTATTGAGGTGTTCTGTGAACATTGATAGAAGGGAAAAATTAGGAAATTAGGATTAAGATTCCTCTCACACCTTTCTATGTGTCCACTGACCTGTATCAGTCTGTATTGTGGGCGGCGGATTTATTCTTTGTAAAGAGCGAACCTTCGACGGAGTGATATATTCCTGTTTGGCCAATATAATTATTGCCACACCCTAAGCATGTAATGGCATAGATTAGATTTTCCGAGGCACAGGTGAAATTTGATTTAATCTTAAATATTTCACCTTGTTTAAAGTGGAACTCTGAACCCTCAAAAAGGTGGGGGCAAGTACCACAGTTATGTCGACCACATTTTTTCACTTTTGGTTCTGTTAATGGATATAGTCTTGCGCTGGTTAATATTTTTTCAATGATTTAGGTTGCATTTTGCTTTTGATAATTTTGTGTCATTTCGGAAGATACGTCAGTCTCTCTAAAATATTAAATAAATATTAAATACAGTATTAATTTACGTAGCCTGGCAAAACAGCAATAACGTTCATACTATACTGTACTGTTAGTTCCGAGTTGTATCGATTGGTTACGTTCGTATTCGTCTCCGGAAAATAAATGAAAATGCAAATGTGTTCACGTCGACAGTGCTGTAAAATTTTGTACAATTATTTTTGTGATTTACATTTTAGCCCCATGACACCGAAGAAGAATCCTAATGAAATATTAAGCGTAAAGCCATATTGTTGGAAGATAAAGTGTGTGTGATAACATGATATGAAGAGGGTGAAAGATTGTAGCCGTTGCACGATCGTTTGGGATGAGCCGTACGACTGTATCAACGATTGTGCACGATAGAGATAGGATTATGGCACCTATGAAAGATGATGCTCCAGGGATGAAAAACACCATCATCAACAAGAAAAGAGGACTAATCTACGAAGAGATGGAGTAGCTTCTTGCCTTTTGGGCTGAATGGCAGAATCGTTAGCAAGCAAATTGTAGTCAGGAAATTATTCAGGAGAAAGTATTGTCTTTGTTTGAAGATTTGAAAAAGAAATATCCAGATGAGGCAAGTGAGGGCTGGTTTATAAGGTTTAAGCAGCGGCAGAATTTGCACTCTCTCAAAAAATAAGGTGAAAGCGCATCAGCTGGCAATGTTGCTGCGATGAAATTTCCTGCTATATTAGCGAAGATTATTGAAGATATGGATTTCTACCAGAACAAATATTCAATGTTGAGACCGGTATCTACTGAAGAAATTACCAGATCGATCTTTCATTTCTAAAGAAGAGAAAAGAATTCCTTGCTACAAAGTATCAAAAGAACGTTTGACCTTAATGTTGAGAGGTAATTGTGTAGGCTATTGCAAGCTAAAACCGCTGTTCGCGCGTCAGGTGCAGAACCCCCGAGTTTTTAAGAACATATCCAAAGCATCTCTTCCTATAATAGGGATGGCCAATTCAAAGACTTGGGTCACTGTCATAATTTTTGAAGAATGGCTTTTCAATCATTTTGTTCCTGAAGCAGAAAAGTACTGTAAGGCTAAAGGGATTCCTTTTAAAATTCTGTTTGTCTTAGATAACGCTCCTGGCCACCCGAAAGACATCGGAGATTTCCATCCCAACGTTACAGTTATCTTCCTCCTTCTAACGCTACCTCGCTGTTGCAACCAATGGACCAGGGAATAATTACCATCTTTAAGCGCTTTTACATGGTATGTAAAAAATGCCACAGAATCGCTATTATTGGAAGTAAGACGGTCAGGCTTGTGTAGGATGGAATATTGCAAAGATACAAACACTGTACAAGCACTTTAGAATGAATGATAAGTGGATAAAGAAAAGAATGCATAGACAATTTCATAGAGATGTTGAAGTTAAGACAAAGAAAGATGGTTATGGATGAATAAATGTGATTGAAAACCGGAAACGGTGACTGTAATCTGTGCTGCCCAAGAGCAAGCATTAAGAACCAATTACATCAAATACAGAATAGACAACACATCAGAAAGTGATAAGTGCAGAATTTGTGAACAAAATGGTGAAACCGTATGTCATGTTACCAGTCAATGTACGCCACTACTCCAGAAAGAATATAAGAGACGTCATGACAATATAGCAAGGATTGTCTATTGGACACTTTGCAACAAGTATGGACTTGACAGAGCAAGTCCAAACGTGGTACGAACATAAACTCGAAAACGATAATGCAAATGTCATATGGAATTTTATGATCCAGTACGACTATGTGATAGAGAATAGGAAACCAGAGATAGTCTAAATTGAAAAAGAAAGCAAACTATGCTGGATCATAGATATAGCATGCCCAGCTGACAACAAGGTATGCGATAAGGAAGAAAGAAAATTGATAGATATAACAGGTTAGCTTTGGAGGTTAGGCAGTTATGGTCGCTGAAAAAGGTAGTAGTACCAATAATTGTCGGAGCCCTGGCAACCATGATTAAAAATCTTGAGAAGTACATGGAACAAACAGGGGCTGCAATAAGGGTGGAGCACTTGCAGAAAACAGCCCTGCTTGGAACCGCTCTAATACTCCGGAAGGTGATCTAAAAATAAAATGTGATACCTTAGTTCACTGGTAGTGAACAACTGACAACGTAGTACAACTACAGCGTTAGAAGCTATGCAAAGACAATAAATGATAATAATAATAATAATAATAATAATAATAATAATAATAATAATAATAATAATAATAATAATAATAATAATAGTAATATTAATTGTACGTATTTATAAGGATAATGCGAATATTAATATAAAAATCGTATATATTCAATATATACATTAACAACAGTGCTAATAGCAAATTAATATTAGAATTACCATTAGTAGTATTAATACTGACCATAATTGTAATAATTAGAAGACGAAAACAAAGCAATAGCAACAATAATGATGATGAAAATGCTAATGATGATGATGATGATGATGATGATGATGATGATGATGATGATGATGATGGTGATGATGATGATGATGATGATGATGATGATGAGGATGATGATGATGATAATGTTGATGATGATGTTAACAACGACAATAACAACAACAATAATGATAAACGTAAAATAGAAGAAAAGGAAGTAAAAGATATAGAGAAAGCAATGGTGATAGCTACAATAAAGCCCTGTCAAGAATTCCTTAAAAAGTCTTAATGGAATCTACCTCTTTTCATTATCTGTAAATGAATTTACACATACATACAGAAAAATTAAAGAAACAAAATCAGAAATACAGAAATGGCAAAAGAATAAGATAAGGAGACAGGAAATATATAGTCAGTAGCATTTTTCTTAAGATTTGTTTCTTGCATACAAAGAAATGATAAGAACGGAAATAAAAGTTAATTTTCTAAACCTTTTTTTCTATCGTTATATCTTTAGAAAACAAAAGCATACATCGACACTCGCATATATAGGTACAGACAAATACTTATATTCGCACATATGCGCATATATATTATACAAATGAATATATGTATATATGTGTGTATGTATGTATATATATATATATATATGCCAGTGTGTGTAGATGTGTCTAAATATTCACTATATATGTATACTTAGAGAGAGGCAAATATGCGCATACACAGTAAACATATCAATTGACACACACACACACACACACACACACACACACACACACACACACACACACACACACACACACACACACACACACAAACACACACACACACAAACACACACACATATACAGAAACACACATATACGTACACATACACACGTACACACATATACATGAGTATGTCTATAAGGTATGTTTTTGTACATTAGTGGTTGATTTTGTTTTCTTTCCTTAAAATGATTGAAATTATTTTCTAATCCACTCACTATCTTGTAATAATGGCGGCAACTTTTATTGTTTGGCAGAAATATTAACATGTATGGAGCCAAAATGACGAGAAACCTACCTGTCCACCCCCGTAACCGCTTATCTCTTTTCTTTTTCTAACGTATTTGTCCTCTTGCACGCTCTCTGTTTTTAACTATATCATCCACTGTACAACTACCTGAAAGATAATTACGAAACAAAAATTCAACTATGTATTCATAAAAGGTCTTATACATATATGCATACTTATGAAATCGTGTACACATGCAAGTATGTATGTATGTATGTATGTATGTATGTATGTATGTATGTATGTATGTATGTATGTATGTATGTATGTGTATAAATAATATATATGTAATGCATTTATATATATATATATATATGTGTGTGTGTGTGTGTGTGTGTGTATAATGCATTTATATATATATTATAGTGCATATCTATCTATCTATCTATCTATCTATCTATCTATCTATCTATCTATCTATAGTGTCTCGAATCATTCATATTGGTCTTCTGGGATTGTCTTCCACTGAACACATGTTGCTTCTGAAACCGAAGAGATGTCTTCTAGAGAGATATTCACATAATTTAGCTAAGTGTTATTTTCAAATTTCTCCATCCAAAGCTGAAATCTGGAATGAATAGTAGTTGAATATTAATGAGAAAAAAAACTTTATTATTGATTTCAGTTGTTAAGTCCATGGTTGGCACTCATGTTACCATGTACTATAATGTCGTTAATAATTAACAATCTTTGTTATTTAGACACCATTAGTAAATTTCTATCTCGTCAATCGGACAACATCAGCAAGAAGATGCAAATTGCCTCTGTATGTGGATTTCAAGCGTTCAAGAATCATGCGGCAGGTGTTCCTCAGCATTCTTCCCAAAATGGTGTACATATTTTGCAGAGAAAGAGTACAAGGCCTGTAGGTTTTGTGCGCATGTTGTGACTCACTGTCTAGAGTTCGTCAGTTTCAGTATGATCTAATTTCGTGAATTGACATTCAATTTAGTTACATGCTCCTTCAACGGGAGAGTGCAATTCAAAGTTACTCCGAGTTCAAAACGAACTATAACTTTTGTTATAGTTCATTTAGTGTTTAGAAGTTGCTTGTTTTGCTATTGCTCTTCTGCGAAGACCATGGGGTGGGGACGTACAGAGTGGCGAGAGATGGAGAGCTAAGTGGACCGGAGCACTTGTAACATGGAGGAGGACATCAGCTACCTCCGTGAAGCAGAAATCAATATAGTAATGATAGAAAAAAACAAGGAGATAACACATTTGTGGGTTAGAGGATGGACTGTGTCAGTGATGTAATGTCAATCAATCGAGTGTAAAAGCTCTTCTGATAGCAAAAATACGGATCACATTATTCCCCACAGGGACCATGCCGAGTGGTGGTGATGGTAGAGGAAATTATAACACTCAAGTCCACTCTTCAGCAGAATAAAATGGAAATGTCTCAGGTGATTCAGGTATTGGTGGCATCTGGGGATCAGGCCTCTTCCTGTTCGAAAAGAGAGAGTAAATACAAGTGATCCTAGAAACGAAAAGCCGCAATTCAACATATATGAGGTAGATTCCAGAAGATTGGAGACTTTATTTAGGAGAGGCAATTATAACTGTCTTAGGTTATTGTAATTTTAGTGTATTATTACTATACATCTAAGTTAAAACTGCAAACTTTGTTATTCCAGATTGAAAAAGACGGCTGTCACAGCACTTTGAATAAGCACTACTAAACATTGCTTGTCAGTCTTGGATGCGAGCAGCAATGAGAGAAATTCAGGGACCATCAGATTTATGACTGCTTACCTCCGACTGGAACGGGCATGCCAAATATTTTTAGACATTTGGTTACATTCCTAGGAACATTTCTTTTGTAAGTGGGCGATTGGAAGACCTTTTTGACGCACACAGGGACTATGTGAGGTTAGACAGAGACTCAATTATTGGAAGCTGAACGCGTGCACTAAGGCACGGGAGAAGTTTAGAGACTAGAATACCAAATCATTTAAGCAGGGGTGAATGATATCCTCCACCAACAACAGGTGATTGGTCATGATAAAGAGAAAAAATATAAGAAATTTCTCTAGATTTTAAACAGATACGTATAGAGAATAATAGAGTACAGAAAGAATTAGTCAGAAGAGAAAACCTTTAACGCGTAACATGAAGGAAACGTTGTTTCACTAAGGCATGGACTGTGAAACTCAATAGTGTGAAACTCGAGTAGTGGTAGCGCATATAGAAACAAATAAAAATTTTGGTCAATGATAGAACGCGACGGGTACGTACTCTCTGATTCTTTCAGAGGTCAATGAACTGGAGGCGGATGTCCTAAGGACAATTGGTTTCGGTCCTGTGTTCAGAAGCTGTATCGCTACACTGTAAAACGGCATCTGTTCGTTGATCTCACGAAATAACGTGTCAGCGTCCTTCAGCATTGACTGTCCAGTCTATCATAATTGCTCCATATCTTCTCTTCTATATATTTTGGCACTGACGCAATTGCTTCAGAGGATGAACATTTAAAGAGCATTCCAGAGAGAGAGAGAGAGAGAGAGAGAGAGAGAGAGAGAGAGAGAGAGAGAGAGAGAGAGAGAGAGAGAGAGAGAGAGAGAGAGAGAGAGAGAGAGAGAGAGAACCGTATCTGCATATAAAGATAACATCAGACTCTTCGGAGGTAGAAGCCGTCAATACCATACAGGTATTCTATATATAACAGTTTGCATCAACTCCGTATGAGTTTGTGAGTGCTGAGGACTAACCCTTCTCAAATACTGAGAGAAGGGTAACGGATTTGGGATAAATTCAAGACAGCTTCTAGATGATTGGATTCTGTTGATCATTTTAGGTCAAGTAGTTTAATACTATGGAAGCGAAATCAATGCGTTTCTTTATTCTTAGGCTCATGTTCTCGGACAAAATGTTGGCAGAGAGCTCTCGCCACTTTGGCAGCAAACTGCAGTATAATTTATTCAGCGATATCAGTTTATTATATTTAGTACTATATATATTTAGGTTGTTGCGGGTTGGTAGCTCAGACATCGTTCAGTGGAATGTTAACGCACCAGTGGTAGCAGTCTTTATGTGGTAGCAACCATATTTGATGGGCCAACATGGGTGGGTTATAGTTTACATAATGGACATCAGGGATTAAACACATTGCGCTTGAGTGAGGGCAGCCAGGCCTAGTAGGGTATATTTAGATTGTCAGCTACCAGTGACATAAAATTCTTTAACAAGGCTTACCTTTTGTGACAGCAATAGTTCATTTATCTTGTTGATAGAGAAGTAAGTTGGTGGAGTACGAGTAGCCGCTCATATATTTATTCAAACTTACATCAATAAAACCTATTGATTAAGCAACATATTTTTCTCTGTCTCTGGTGATCAGAGTAATAGAAATCGGAACCTTTCCATATCTATCTATCTATCTATCTATCTATCTATCTATCTATCTATCTATCTATCTACCTACCTACCTACTTACCTTCCTGCCTGCCTGTCTGTCTGCCTGCCTGTCTGCCTGCCTGTCTGTCTGCCTGCCTGCCTGCCTGCCTGCCTGTCTGTCTGTCTGTCTGTCTGTCTGTCTGTGTATATAGCCATTCTTGTTGCAAAAACTTCACATTTATTAATCAGCGCAACACAAAAATCATTAGAAACAACAACAGTGTTGAATTTACCCAGAAGAATTGCAATCGCAAAGATAAGAGTTGCTGTCGGTTAGAAGGAAAATGTCTCGAAAAAGGAATAGTTTATAGAGTTAAGTACAAATGAATGGCTCACAAGAATATAAAACATGTACTGGAACTTCAGAAAATTCATTCAAATCATGGAGCATATAGAAGACCAATGAAATGCAATCTTTGCCTCTCAGAAAAACTCTTCATCCTGTTCCAGGATAAACATAAGTTGAACCGAAGACGAGAATTTTAAAATTCCTGAAGGTTCGCTACGTGGTTCAAAATGTCAACTGAAAAAACCTTATGCGCAAAAATTTCTTTGACTTTCTAAAAATTGTTTTGACTTTCGCATTTGAATTTGGCTTTTACACCTAAAATATAGACATCTTTTACTATTACAATGCTGGTAACATTTCACCTTCATATTTTACATTCAACTTTAAGAAAGCCCTCGATTGTTTTGCAAATTTAAATTTAAATTTTGCCGAGGTTAAATTTTTACTCATTTTTTACTCATTTTCATATTTAAATGTTAAATTATTATTTCAAATTTATATATTTATATTATATTTAATTATATTACATTAATTTATTGTACAATTTTCTTATTTCAATATTCTATACACCAGACAGTTTTTAAATATGTCTGTATGCGTATATACGTTATGATGTATATATGTATCTTGATGTGAATTTATGTATGTACGAGGGTAATTCCAAAAGTAAGCTCTCCAAAGTGCTCGGGACGCAGGGAAACTGCGTGCGACTGTTGGCAACATTGTTGTGATTTGTTGCGCATGCGTCTGCCCCAGCGCGCACCTCGCTGGCACGCTCAGTCTTGGCTTGGCAGTCGTATTTGATGGAGCTCCGATTGGCGTTACCGCCAAGTCTGAAGTTAACGCAGTTATTCGGTTTTTGAACGCAAAAGGCATTAAAACCATTGAAATTAATCGCCAATTAACGAAAGTTTATGGCGAGTCATGAATGTATGTCAAAAAGTCTGCAAGTGATGTAGTGAGTTTGAAGTTGGTCGTACTGAAATTCATGACGAAGAGAGAAGCGGGCGACTATCAATTTCCGACGAGACAGTCGCGAATGTTGATCAAATCCTACGTGAAAATCGGCGGATGACTCTGGATGATCTCTGCATTCTAGTTCTTGAGGTTGGGCTTTGAGTGAAAAGTTGCAATATCGGAAGATGCGCAAGATATGCCCCACGAATGCTCACAGAAGACCATAAACGGCAACCCACATTACAGTCAGGACTTGGTATCCAGTGCCTACCACCTGTTCCCTAAGTTGAAAGAGCATTTGGACGGAATGCGCTTCAGCAACGATGACGAGGTAAAAGATGAGGTTCAACGCTTCCTCAACGACATGAGCTAGTATGACATGAGCATACAAAAACTACCCCAGTGCCTACAAAAATGCATCGACCGAAATGGCAATTATGTAGAAAAATAGATAAATGTTTAAACGTTAAAATGATGTAAACATCATTGACAGTAAACGTTTCTGTAATTTCTAAGTATTTTTGGAGACATTAATTTTGGGATTCTCCTCTTGCACAGATCCCAGATCAAAATACTGAAAAACAGAAAAATAACATTCAGCCAACACATCGTCATTTGCGCCAATAGCAAAAATCCAAGCTTCAGAATTTTTCCCCCTCTATCAATTCAGTGATGATACAACCTGTAGCCATCGAATTAGTAAAGAGTCGTTCTTTATCACAAAATACAGAGCCCTTTTGAACGCATCTACAACAAATGACATATCCACCACGACATTAGAATAACACCCACGCAAATATTAAAAGTGATACATTCAAAAGAGATACAGAAGAATTCATTAAAAACAGTCCCAATCACTACTTATAATCCATAACGAGCCAGTTTTAGGTCACTTGACCATTTAACATCCTACTACTACCATACCACTCCCGCATTCTTTTATTATTCTCTTCTTCTCTGCCACTTCCTTCCTTACTTTACTACTACTGCTGCTAGAATAACACTCACGCAAATATTAAAAACAATATATTCAAAAGAGATATCTCAAGAATTCAATCAGTACTACCATCCACAACAAGTCACTATCAGGGCACTTGACCATTTAACATCTTACTGCTATCATACCGCTTCTTCTTCTTCTTCTTCTTCTTCTTCTTCTTCTTCTTCTTCT
>NC_068996.1:32682398-32682923 GCF_001194135.2 Octopus bimaculoides | reverse complement strand
CAGAACGTGTGTGTGCGTATGTATGTGTGTGTGTGTGTGTGCGTGGTTTGATGGCTTATCTGTTAGTGTGTATGTGTGTGTGTGTGTGTGTGTGACGTAGTGGAAGGAATTAGTAGCAGGAATAGTTAGGGGTGCTTATGGACAATGGTCAGTGGAAGATCAACAGGCAGTTTTTGAGTATGTGTTCGTGCGTGTGTGTGTTTGTGTGGGGTTGTAGGTGTTGGGTACGTGTGCGTGTGTGTGTATTTTGTACGTGCGCGTGTGTGTATGTGTATGTGTATGTTGTGTATATGTGCGTTGCTGTGTACGTGTGTGCGTGTGTTTGCTTCTGTAAATGCGTGTGTTGTTTCTGCCCATGTGTGTGTGATTGTATGCGTGTCTGTGTGAGTGTGTTGTGTTGGTGGGAGGTGTGTGTGCGTGTGTATGTGTATGTGTGTGGATGTGTGTGTGTGGGATTGTGATGTGTGTGGGATTGTGAGTGTTAGGTACGTGTGCGTGTGTGTGTATGCGCGTGTGTGTTTATGT
>NC_068996.1:32682151-32682388 GCF_001194135.2 Octopus bimaculoides | reverse complement strand
TGTGTGTGGGATTGTGAGTGTTAGGTACGTGTGCGTGTGTGTGTATGCGCGTGTGTGTTTATGTGTGTCTGTATGTGTGTGTCCGTGTGCGTATGTGTGCGTGACGTGAAGTATATTTTCCACTTAAATGTGGCAAACCACTAAGGGTGAATGCTACTGTAGCTTGTAGCCCCTGGAAGACACCTCTTCCAGCTATCTATTGACACACTTTCTGTGCCCTATCAGTATTTGCAAAGG
>NC_068996.1:32681125-32682141 GCF_001194135.2 Octopus bimaculoides | reverse complement strand
GAAAATACTAAAATAATTATATAGGAGTTGGGCAAAATAATGGAAACATCATAGCATCATAATTTTCAAATATCTATAAAACCGTCAAAACCTCGTTTATTTTTATGTTTAAAACCTCTAAGGGATAGTTAAATCCAAAGGCGCTCCTGGTGATTAGCTGCGTAGGTAGAGTCCTTGGTAAAGGTATAAGGTAGCAGGTAATTTAACGGAGTTTTATCATGGCTACTGAATAAGTGTCATATTTTTACAGATAAATTCCTCTATTTGCATAATATCGAGGTCTCTTACTTTCTTTTGTTGTCCTTCCTGTCAAATAGTTACCTCCCGTACACCGCTTTTTTCCGTAAGGGCTAATACAGCTTACTTTTGGAAGATCGCCAGTAATCGGTTGAGGACTCTGCCCCACCTATCGATTATTCTATGAAAACCATACCGATACCATCAAGAGAAATATACTCTAAGAAACTTTTGGAGAAAATTACAGACCTCATTAAGCCCATGATGTGGAATGCGGAAGAGGATACTACAGACAATACTTTCTATAGATTTAAATCCAAGAAATTTCCTCCAAAAATTAAAGGCTTGGAAGACTTCGAAACGGACCTACTGAAGATCATGGACAAATTAATATTTCGTAAGTCTTTCAACACTTTCCAACAGAAACTGAAAAAAAGACATTAACCACATAAAAAATTCCAAACAAAAGGCACTTTTTTCCGACAAAACCAAGAACTTATACTTAGTAGAGAACAACACATATTCACGACTCCTACATAACAGCATCATCAACAATTACACCAAGGCTAGACCACAAACCTATAACGATATTAATAAAGAAGCTAGTAATATCGCCGCCAGACTCAAATTAGATAAAAAAAATAGAGGTCCTTCCCAAAAAAGAGGCCTTTATAACTATCAAAGACCATAAAAAGAACTTCCTATCCAATCCTAAGTGTAGGCTTATTAACCCAGCTAAATCAGAGCTTGGTATTGTTAGTAAAGAAATTTTAGGGAAA
>NC_068996.1:32680331-32681067 GCF_001194135.2 Octopus bimaculoides | reverse complement strand
ACAATAGTCCAATAGTATAGAAGTCGTCGACTGGTTTAAAGCTATTAAGAATAAGAATAAAGAGAGATTCACGTAGTTCGATATTGTTGATTTTTATGCTTCTATCTCCAAAGAACTGCTAGATAAAGCCCTTACCTTCACAAGCGGATTTATAGAAATCAGTACACAAGATAAAGACATAATCTTCCATGATAGAAAGACTTTACTCTTCAGCGAAAACGCAGAGTGGGTCAAGACTACCGATACAGAGGGTGCTTTCGATGTGAGCATGGGGTCATATGATGGAGCAAGCATATGCGATCTTATTGGACTATTCCTACTAGATATGTTAGGCAAGACTTTTCCTAACGTACACTTCGCAATTTATAAAGATGATGCCCTAGCATTAACCGCTAATACAAATGGACCAGCACAAGATCGGTTCAGGAAGGATATTATCCATTTGATGAAAATCTTCGGTCTTAGCATAATTACAGATACCAACCTGACGGTTGTCAACTACCTAGATGTGTCCCTAGATCTAAATAAGAATATTTATAAACCTTATAGGAAGCCTAACGATAGACTTAGTTACATCAATGTGGGTTCCTGCCATCCCCCCATAGTGTTTAAAAATTTAGTTAAGAACATCTCTAGCCTCTCCTCTGATAGGGACATTTTCAATAGCGTTGCCCCAGTATATAATAAGGCTCTAAAAGATAGTGGTTTTAACGAGGGAATAACCTATACACCTACC
>NC_068996.1:32674462-32680321 GCF_001194135.2 Octopus bimaculoides | reverse complement strand
ATCATTTATGAAGCCACCGTAGATTCTGTATCCACTAAGAACGCAGTTTCCACGAAGAAATACGTGGGCCTCACAGAGGGTAATTTCAAGGCCAGATACAATAATCACACTTTGAGTTTCAGGCACCGGGACAAAAGGAAAACGACAAAATTATCCAGTCATATATGGTCTTTAAAAGATAAAGGTGTCAGTTACAACATCCATTGGAAGATCCTAGCCAAGTGTAAACCTTACACCAGCGGCAGCGGAAGGTGCGGTCTATGTCATATGGAAAGATGGCTCATCTGGAAAGGCAGCTTAGACCCTACCACATGTGGCCAAATATTTGCTACGTTTTTGGTCCCCCTTAGTTTATTTTTGTGTCTCTCTATAATTATTACTTACATTTCTTATATATATTTTTTTATATATTTTTTAATATTTGTACTGATAGGACCTGTTGATAGGACTGTACTGATAGGTTTCTATATTGTGTCTATGTATAAGCTTTTCATCTTTTTTACCTGGATTTTATATTTTTATATTTTTATATTTTTTAATTATTTTAATGTTTTTTACATAATTATAGGGTTAATGTTTTTGTATTTTTCCACACATTTTTCTGTTTTCTCCGCTCCAAACTTTTTTCCTGTACGCTTATAGACACGTACAAGGAACTTTTTTATGTGCGCGCTTGTGAGTGTCAAATATATATATATATATATATATATATATATACACACATATATACACATATATGCATACATAAACATGTATTTATATATGTATATATGTATATATACATTCTCACATATACACACACACACACACATATAAAACCTAATTCATATTTTTAGACATTAGTAAGTTTGTGAAATCGTTAAAAGAATAATAATCAATGAAGGTGAAGTTAACTTAATAGGGGTAAAAATGATATGGGGTAAACAATATTTTGAGCTGATTATGAAAAAGAATGCAAAATAGAACGGGTGAAAATATCCCGAATAAAATGAAATTATATGAAATTGGTATAGCAACAAAGACAATAGAATTTTCCAGGATTTCCTATAATCCGTATTTCAGGCTACCCCACAAGCGTCTCGAAGTGAAGGACTGCCTAAATGGACCAGTTCCACTGCGTGACACCTTGGGCTAGTGTCTTGTACTCATGATTCAAATTAGTATATGTTTTGAATAGGGTTTGATTGGTAGAAGATAGTCACATGGCTGGTCTTAGAAATCTTTGTAGGTTCCTCGCTACGTTCGTATGTTAGTATCAAGTGACAATGTTTAGCTTCGTATGTTAAGGTTGAGACGGTTGACTGAACAAGTTTAGTGGTAGTACTAAACAATCAATGTTCCGAATGTTTTATGTGAAACTGGTTAAATCTTTCAATATAATAATAAAAAACATCTAACTATTCTCAGTGTATTTTCAACTTCTATATTTCCTATATTTCTACCGGTGGGGAATAAAATAACTTTGTTTTCTGTATATACTCACCACACGAAGAACGGAAATGCCACAAAACCCGACCAAAAAGAAAACATGTTGAATCTAGAAATGCTAAAAGAACTGAAAGAGTTATCCAAGCTCACAGTCTTATCCAACAAAATCAGAGAGATACAGAACTACACTAAGGAAACGCTTCTAGAATGAAGAAAAACGGAGAAACAGTAGTTATCCAAACTCTCAACCAATTATGTAAAACTATAGAAACAGCGATGCTCTCGAAATGGGAAGTAAATTCAAAAACTGAACAAAAAGATAACATCAGCTTGCAATCGAAAACACTATTAAACACATATAGAACCAAAATCTCACAGCCCGTAAATTTGCCTTTTGGAAGTTTATCAAAAGTAATAGCTAAGTGGAAATATATGAAAGATAGCGATCATCCTCCCAAAGAAACTACAAATAAAACCTATCGCTAATGAAGTCGAACAACAACAAAAACTTATAAAAAAAAAAGATGGCTCTCGATAAATTCAAAATGGAAATCTAGCTATTAAGGTTAAAGGCATATTCCAACGTAGAAAAATTTAAACAATTGATGCACACATGCAAACAGAAATTTCAAAGACATCCGAAGGCCGAGAAAACAATATCAAACTTTGGAGAGAAAAATGCGGAAACGAAGAATTAACATCTCTTCAACGGTGGGAGATTAATCAAACACCTAAATATGGAAATTATATTCACCAATTTCAAATGGTCAATTCACGATAACTTCGACAAAATAAAAAAATCAACTAAAAGAATCGAAGTTTTCCCTCCGACTGGACTGAACTTTCTCCAAAACTCTTCCGAGATGCACAACGGATAAAAAATATTAACTTAAAAATCAATTACAGAGAGAAACAACCACAATCCAGAACAACAAATGTACAAATCGATACAAAAGAGGACAAGTTAACAGAGAGAAAACTACGTCTAACAAGAACTGTACGATAAAGAAAACAGGGACGAAGAAATTGTAAGAAACAAGGGCGATTAGAAACCTACGAAAGGTAAAAATAAAGCTTTAGATAAATTTTGTGACTTTACATCTACCTTCTCTTACAAAGAACTTCCACACCCTAAAATCAAGCTCAATATCAATATAACTGGGATATTTTACATGAACTGAAAAATAATAACGACATAATAATTAAGGAAGCAGAAAAGGGAAATGTTATAGTTATGGATATTGAACACTACAAAACAGATATACATTTCACTTGATACTAACATACGGACGTAGCGGGAAACCTACAAAAATTTCTAAGACTAATCATATGACTATCCTCTACCAATCAAATCCTATTTGAAACATATACTAATTTGAGCCATGAACTCCCTATAATAATGGGCAAGCTTCAAACTCTAGTAAGAAGCAAGACAGCTGCGACATAAGCCGCATCTTTCTATTTCAACTTTTTGAAAATCATTGGAAATTGTGAAACCGTTGAATCTTCAAATATAATTAAAAACATATTTTAACTATCCTCAGTGCGTGGAATGAAATAACATGTATGTATGTATGTATGTATGTATGTATGTATGTATGTATGTATGTATGTATGTATGTATGTATGTATGTTTGTATGTATGCATGTATGTATATATGTATGTATGTATGTATGCATGTATTTATGTATGTATGTATGTATGTATGTATGTCTTTGTGTCTGTGTTTGACCTCTCACTACCACTTATGTTTCGGAAAAAGAAACTGGTAGTTCAAGTTCCAGGCTTAAAAAATAAGTTCTGGGCTCAATTCATTCGACTAAAATTACTTCAAGGCGGTGCCTCAGCATAGTACAGTCCAATGACTCAACAAGGAAAATATGAAAGATAAACTTCATCTAAGTACTATACTTACTCATTTATGTAAAAGTTTTTGCAGTAAAATCACTCAATAGTGAAGATAATATATCCACAATTAAGCGATCGTTATCATCCTTACAGTTATGTTTCGCTCAAATTAATTTCATTGGATAACTTTTACTGGACTATATAGAGTCTTACAGACTGATAGGTCACCCGTTGAACAAGAATGAAACAAACGTATTCCTGAAATAATTTTGTGAAGTATTTAAAAGTAAATATATAGCAGATTATGTGAAATACCTCAAAACCTGTCCAAAATATATCTAATTATATAGTCCAACACAACAGTTGGAATTCTTTAGTGTTCTTTGACATAAATATATGTATATAAACAAGATACCAATATGTAAACAGTCCAAGAGAAAATAAACATTGTAATGATAAAAACAAAATAGAATCATAGTGCAAATTTCTGAGGTAGTTGCATTTTTACATATTTCTATGCAACTATTGGTTTGAGGTGTTTAATCTCCGTGGCATCGTAACTTCAAGAGAAGCTGCTTTTAGTTGAAGTCAATTTTTTATAACAAATGAGATCAAATTAGTTGATGAGATGAAATTTTGTAACAAATGCAAGTGCATTCATCAGGCAGAAAAATAAAGAAAAGATTTTATCGTTAATATGCAGCTACGAGTCCAAAATACAAAAGTTTTTCTCCATGTTAAGTGAAAGAAATAGAGTGAACAATAATGTTAGCACCAAACATGACCGACCGAGTGATGATGAAAGGTCAATTTTAGCATAGGTTTCCAGGTGGATCGTGTTCTGTTCATTTCTTTTCCAAGTATATGTAAGTGAGCTAAGGACTGCAAATCTCTGTAGACACAATTAAAAATGTTAGACAGTTGGTGAAGCAGATCCACATACTTGTCGAATGTACAATTTGCAAATTAGTAAAAGATGTGAATAAGTTACTTAATGGATGATGCTGATGAAAACATCGGGATTCTGCACAATGTGTCAACGTTGCTGTCATGAATGATGAATTGTTTCCGTCGTAATGTTAATCGTTGCATAATTCACCCTTCAACGATCTTCAGAAAATGTAGAAAAGGATTATTTCTTTCTATATGAATATTTCAACTCGAAAGCGGATGGAAAAGAAGGTTGGCTAACTGGACCATTTATGAAATATATAAATTCGTATCTACCCAATTGACATTTGAATGTTAATCAAGTAATGAGAAGGTGTTGCTTGTTTCTTAAAAAAATATAGGGCGGTGACTTGGCAGAATGGGTAACACATCTGACAAACTGTCTGGTAGCATTTCATCCAGCTTTACATTTTGAATTCAAATCCTGCCGGAGTTGACTTTGACCTTCATCCTTTCGGGATGGGGTTGATGTTATCAACTAGACTTTGTTCCTATACTTAGAAGGGATTTCTGTAAAAAAAAGTATTCGAGTACTATTTTTTCTTTTGTATTACGATGAAAAAAAGTAATACATATAAGATTTGAGACTGAAAGGAACAGAATCAACAAAAGAAATAAATAAAAAAGAACCCTACATAAGTTTCAATCCAGTCAATAGGTTCCGATCATCACCATTCAAACGATGTTAGATTTTAAATAACCCCACATTATTTAGGGATATCATCAGGGGGGATGTTTACTTTCTGGTGGTGAGCAACGAAATAACTAAGATGAGGACCGTATTTTCAAATATTCAAATAACGTAAACAATAGTTTATTAGGACGTTTAATTAGAATATGGGCAGTTATGGGCAGTTATGGGCTGTTAAGGGTATTGAAAACCAATTGAGAGATTAAATAGATTTTTGAGGAGGAATAAATAAACATAAATGATTTGGGAAATAAATGAGAAAAATGATTCGATATTATATAGTAACTATTAATTATTTAGCGTTTCAATGTACTCACATAGACATTCCATTATTCAGCGAAAAGTTATTATTTATATATTTGGGAGAGGAATTTAAATATTTATGCAAAAAAAGAATAAAAAATAGATTTTATGAGGGCGGTAGTGAGATACGCCAATAGGTTTTAGTCGAAGAAGAGGTGAAAATACAATAAATTTTTTAATTAATCACAATAATTTTAAATAATTATGTTTATAGTACTAATAAATAGTTTTTATCATAATAAAGAGCTAATCGATTAAAAATATTATTTTATTTACTAGTAGGTGGTTAAGCCCTTCCACCTGTTGTCCGAAGTAAGATAGGCCAAGGTCCAACGTTCGATATAATTGGTCAGTTAAAATTTAAGAACAAAAGACCAGCTATTCAGACCGTTATACGGGATAAGATAAATAAATGAATGGGAAAATGGTGTATGTGGTAAGGAGCCTGAAAACGCCCAGGACAGTATCTACTAGATTTAAAAAAATAAATACCACGGAAAAATATTGAGAGACAAACCTATTTGGACATTTAGGTAATAAGAGGAAATATTCTTGAAACGGAGATATATGTATATGTATATATATATATGTATATGTATATGTATATGTATATGTATATGTATATGTATATATATAT
>NC_068996.1:32673034-32673884 GCF_001194135.2 Octopus bimaculoides | reverse complement strand
ATAGTGAATTTTCATCGATGAGTTCTTGAAACTTGGTTCTTTTCCCTAAAACTATATATTTTTATATATATTATAATCTATAAAGCTCAATTTAATTTTAATTTTTTATAAATTGATTGATTTTAATTGAGTTTTTACCTGTAATTTTGGATTTTGTCCCTAATATTATATATATTATTGATAGAAAGGACAACAAAAGAAAGAAAGAGACCTCTATATTATGTAAATATATGTGACACTTATTCGGTAGCCATGATAAAACTCCGAGTTTCGGATGCCGGGGTAGGAACTCACGCTAACATCTCTTCAGTTATCCGGTCACTGAAAATTCCTGTGAAAAATGACTGTTAAACAAAGGGAAATTACTGTGTGGTTGACCGTTATTAAGACAAAAGAGCTGTAGACCGCTAAGTAAGGGGAGGGGGTAAAGGTAAGGGAGTAGAAAAGTCCATAGTGTTCGCGTAAGCGTACCAATCCGTACATTCACCTATACAGTGGGGGAAATTAATATTCGTACACGTCAAAATTCTTTATTTAATTTCTAATAAACATGAATGGGATATACCCATACTATATTTGCATACACATACATAAACTAAGAATATACAAAAGAAACTAATAAATTATAGTAACTAATGAATTTATATACAAATATAAATATTTAGGGGTGAAAAAAGTATTCGTACAGAACATAAATAACTGATAATTCTGATTTAATACTTCGTAGCATAACCATTATTCAGTTCCACTTCAACCAATCTCTTCTTGTAGTTCTTAATCAATGATTCACATGTTTCTTTAGGAATTTTTCCTCATTCTTCTTGACAAATTTTCTTCAAATCTGGAATGC
>NC_068996.1:32670804-32672298 GCF_001194135.2 Octopus bimaculoides | reverse complement strand
CGATACTTCACTTCATTTTTCTTAAAGATCTAGGGGAAATCTTGTGTGGTGCACCGGATCTTATTCTGTTTTCAACAGTTCCCGATTTTTTATATCTTTGAATAAAAGAAGATATGGTAGAAAATGGAATACAAAGGGTCTCTGATATTTTCCTGTAACTTTTACCTGCTTTCCACTGTTCAATAATAAAGTTTTTCACTGAATTTGTGAGTTCTTTACTTTTCGCCATTATTACGACACTACTTTCTGTTGTCTCAGTGCTGAATGAAGAAGCTAGCGTTTTGACACTTAAAAATGACCACTGCTAAGATTATTGGAACAAACGAGAAAATTCTAGTAAAAAAACATATTTTAACAGTATTTTGTGGCATAGAAACTCATAGATTTATTCTGTACGAATACTTTTTCACCCCTAAATATTTGTAATTGTATATAAATTCATCAGTTACTATAATTTATCAGTTTCTTTTGCATATTCTTAGTTTATGCATGTGTATGCAAATATGGTATTGGTATATCCCATTCATGTTCATTAGAAATTAAATAAATAAAGAATTTTGACATGTACGAATATTAATTTCCCCCACTGTATGCATATACTAAACCACCCTCGCTTGAAACACACACATGCTCACCCACATACTCGCCAAAAACTATACAAATATGTACATATACATATATATACCCGCATACACGGGTATACCCGCATACACACCCACACACATACGCACTCAACAACCTCGCACCCATACACACGCATGCAGAAAAAAAATCATCATAGGGCTAAAAGCAAAATACAGAAGAAAGTGTGAAAAAGCTATATGCGCATATTTTCGCATGCTCGCACATACATCTTATTATGCACGTATCCGCACACACGCACACATTCACAAGCGCGCACATAAGGTTCCATGTACGTGTCTATAGACGCACAGGGAAAAGCAGGATGGAGGGGAGAAAAAAAAATATGTGTGGAAAAATACAAAACATTAACTCTATAATTATGTAAAAAAAAATATATATAAGAAATCTAAGTAAAAATATAGAGAGATAAAAAGCTTATACATAGACACAATATAGAAAGCAAGTCCTATCAGTAAACTCAGTGGGACCAAAAACGTAGCAAATATTTAGCCACATGTAGACATGATCCGAAAAGTTCAGTCCTTGAATTTAGACATGTGGCGGGGTCTAAGCTGCCTTTCCAGATGAGTCATCTTTCCATATCACATA
The DNA here is from genome assembly GCF_001194135.2 of Octopus bimaculoides. Lineage (NCBI taxonomy): Eukaryota > Metazoa > Mollusca > Cephalopoda > Octopoda > Octopodidae > Octopus > Octopus bimaculoides. Next base: position 32,671,065 of record NC_068996.1, on the reverse strand, counting down.
GACCGCACCTTCCGCTGCCGCTGGTGTAAGGTTTACACTTGGCTAAGATCTTCCAATGGATGTTGTAACTGACACCTTTATCTTTTAAAGACCATAATTTTGTCGTTTTCCTCTTGTCCCAGTGCCTGAAACTCAAAGTGTGATTATTGAATATTGAATCTGGCCTTGAAATTACCCTCTGTGAGGCCCACGTATTTCTTCGTCGAAACTGTGTCCTTAGTGGATATAGAGTCCACAGTAGCCTCATAAATGATGGTTTAT
>NC_068996.1:32669831-32670305 GCF_001194135.2 Octopus bimaculoides | reverse complement strand
ATATATATATATATAATATCTCCGTTTCAAGGATGTGTGAAAATGTGATATGACGGCCATGAGTATGAATACCAAAACCTGGGAGAACATGGGGATAGACAGTTCCTGCTGGAGACAGACGCTGAGTACCACCTTGAGAGAAGAAGATCACATACGTCAGACAGGAGAGACGGAGACGCAGGAAGACCGAACCACCAACAAACGATCCAGCGACCAACCACAATTGCGACAGTTGCATCCGTGACTGTCACTCATGCATTGGCCTTGTCAGTCACAAACGATGCTCCTGCCTCAATCCAATCCACGGTGCAGATCCATAGCCTTTCGAGACTAACGGATGCCAATTACAATTACATATAATATATATATATATAATATGTATACTCTTTTACTCGTTTCAGCCATACGGTCGTGATCATGCCGGAACACCACACACACACACACACACACACACACACACACACACATGTATAT
>NC_068996.1:32667515-32669766 GCF_001194135.2 Octopus bimaculoides | reverse complement strand
ATTACATAATCAAATACGTGAGTAAAAATTAAAACTAAAATTTTAAAAAAGCCTGAGCGAAGCTTAAGTTTAAAATTAAATTTTTAAAACAGTCTAAGGCTTTCTTAAAAATGAAGTCGAAATATACAGCGTTGCGATGCAAATTAACTACACCGTGTAAAGTCAAATTCAAATGCAACAGTCAAAAAACATATTTCGAAAGTCAAAACATTTTACCCATTCGGTATTTTGTCGGTTGACATTTAAAATTTTGTAGACTGCCTGCAGGAATTTAAGAGTTCACGTCTCTGGTTCAAAGCGTTTTTATCCTGGAACAAGATGAAGAACTTTTCTGAGAGGCAAAGATTACATTTCATAGGTCTTTTAGAAGCTCCATGTCTGTATGATGATGCTTTTTATAGAATTCTCCAGGTTACATTGAATGAACAGGTGTCATTCTCTTTTAATTCCCAGACTAGTCACTGTCCTGTTCTCGGGTATCGGAAAGAATTTCGGTGGGAGTAGAATCGAGTGTTGAATGAATTCTCTGAAGCCCTTGTATATATTCCGATTCGATTGAAATTTCAGACATGCATTTGGTATGTTCCGAGGCATGTTTTAATCATAACAACTGCTTCCATCAATGTTCGGTTTGGTTCTATAAACAACACCTTTTTCAAGACATTTTCCTTCCAGCGGACAGCAAGTCTCATCCTTGAAGTTGCAGTTTCTCAGATTAGTTTAGGCACTGTAGTTGTCTGTAATAATTTTTGTGTTATGCTGGCTAATGAAAGAGGCGAAGTTTTTGCAACAAGAATAGCTAACCTTCAACGTTCTCCTATTAAATATTCTATAGAACTTATGGCTAGATTGAACATGTTTAGAAACTAATATTAAGAATTCCCTACCTATGTTAGTTTTTACGGCCATATGAAATGCGGGGTTAAACCACAAAACGTTCCTAGTCCTAGTTCTACGTGGCCTATTATTTCTAGAATTAACTTGACTAAACTGGATCTTCTCCGAGAATCCACTTTTCCTTAATGCATTATTGTCATACGGCGCAGCATTTTGAAATGATGTCTCATCCGAAGAAATTGATGATATTCGCCTTCCTACATTACTTAATTCTTAAGAATTACGGGTGGATGATTAGATTCTTTGCTAATATAATGTAGCTTTTCGTAGGGCTTACGGTAGGGTTTAAATTTATCTAACCAAGACCCACAATTTCTCCCAACGAACAAGCAGCAATGCGGCACTCAATTTCACCTGGCACAGACGTCCACATCATCCGAAACCTGCAAGATATTCTCCACACGTTCAACAGCTACGTTATAAGCTTCAAGTATGCATTGAAGGTAGCTGCTTTCTCAAATTTCAATGTTGTCATAAACGGCTCAAAACGTCCGTCGGGAGAACACTCTGGATACTTCAACTTACCTACATGCAACGAAGTAGCTGTCCTTCTTCACGGTAATCGATATAACCACCGAGACATTGTCCTTAAACGCAGAGGCAACAGCCTTCACTGCATATATGAGACGCACAGATCTTATGACGCCTTGTAATACCCACCGCTCTTTGTGAGAGGAGAGGACGGCTACCGGTTTGGAATTAATTCATCAGCGCAAATCACACAGTTCGGATTGCGTAACCAACAAATCGGTTTCTTGCATGAATTTTTATTCTTATCACTTCATGGTTCGTGACAACTTCTTCAACCATATGCACCGCCGAAGGGAACATTTTCATCAGTTTGCCGTGGATGTATGCACCAAAATGGTGTCAGAGATGCTCTATTTTATCCGAACACACCAGAAACAGTTGCGATCGGACAGCTACATTCATCTGCGAGACGCCCTCATCAATGACACAGCACCAGATATCGTAGGCAAACTCTGCATGCTGCCATCCTTCTTCACTGGAAGTCAGCTGTATATGCATGAGAGAACGCAAGATGCTATGACTTACGTCCGTCATTACGGCAGGCCTGATTTGTTCATTAGATTTACCTGCAATCCTTCGTGGAAGGAGATCGAAGTTGAATTGTTTCCAGGCCAGCATGTGAAAGACCGGCATGACCTCCTAGCGCGAGTCTTCCGGTTGAAGCTTATCAAACTAATGGAGCTTCTTAAGGGAGGGCAAATATTTGGCCCCTTTAGATGTGATATGTATACTGTTGAATGGCAAAAGAGAAGCCTAACACACGCTCACATTCTAATCTGGCTCTCTGTAAAGATACCTCCCAACAATATTGACAAGATTATCT
>NC_068996.1:32666566-32667019 GCF_001194135.2 Octopus bimaculoides | reverse complement strand
AAAGCCTCGACAAACTACTCTCACTGCATTCTTCGCTCTGTGCCAGAATCACTCTCACTGCATTCTTCGCTCTGTACAGGAACGACCCATTTGCAAAAACTCTGCTTTATCCTCAGGTTCCGTTCTACTACACATGGATTAAGCAACAATGAGTGCGCAGAAAGTCAGGCCAGCCAGTTGACAGACACCCTGGTGTAAAGTTTGACAGCTGTCTTGGGAAAGTTTACACGGTGCATCCGAGCCAACACGTTCGAAAGTTATAAAGGACACAGATTCGTGTGTCGCATAGCTAGCTAGAGGCGATGGCCTCTTGGAGCTAATCCACGGCAGCATTTGTCCTATATTTGGGACTGCCATGTTGGCTTGGCGATAATTATTAATATCCAGTACCGCTGCTGTAGTCTCCTTTAGAGAGACTTAGAAATATTAATCTCTATCTCTCTCTCTCTCTCT
>NC_068996.1:32663631-32665476 GCF_001194135.2 Octopus bimaculoides | reverse complement strand
AGAGAGAGAGAGAGAGAGAGAGAGAGAGAGAGAGAGAGAGAGAGAGAGAGAGAGAGATAGATAGATAGAGAGAGAAAGTGATACATACAAAGTCATTGATTAACTTTGTTTAAGACTACATAACCATTTCACTCTTCGTTTTTCTTCCTCTGTCCTATTTAATGGCTTTCTTCTATCTCTCTACCTCTAACATATTTTTCATAACACAGAAACGTAAAAACACTCACAACCACACATACGTGATCTGTGACAACAACATACACAGAAACACATACACACATCAACATTATAGATATACGATTCACTTGTGTGTGTTTCTTATGTAAAAACGCGCACGCATTGCTATTTTATAACTGTCTTCCGTTCTCCCTTCCTCTCTTTCTCTCTCTTCATTTCTCCCGTTCTCTATCCCTTTCTCCTCCCTCTCTCTCTCTCTCTCTCCCTCTCCCTCTCTCGCTCTCTCAAACGCATACACGCGCACGCACACACAAGCATTCACTACCATATAACCTCATGTTCGTCAATGTTTTGTAAATATACAAACTACGGAGCTTATGTAGACAGGACAACACATTGCAAGGGTGTTAGGGTTAGGGTTTTAGGGTCAGGGTTAGGGTTTTAGGGTTAGGGTTTTAGGGTTAGGGTTTAGGGTTAAGGTTTAAGGTTAGGGTTAGGATTAGGGTTAGCTTTAGGGATTTAGGGTTAGGGTTAGGTAATCATGCGGGTGTTAATCAGAAAAATGACCGAAATGTGAAAACTACTGACCTTGCCATCTGTTATAACTTTTGTTGTTCTGTTTAATATATACATAGATTATGCCTCCAAAGAAGAAAGTTTGCTGGGGAAAGAAAGCAACCGGTTTAAAAAGACAGCAGCAGACTGCAGCGATTCACCGCATTTCAGAAGCTATTTTGAACATAATGCAAAATGGTGTATCAGCATCTTCTGCCCAATCTGATAGAATTCTGACAGAACTGTGTAGCAACAGATCGCCAGCAATTGCTTCATCAGAAATTGCCGTCCTAGCTCCTGCTAAAAGGAATTACTCTGCTATGTATAATCAGGGCAGCGCAAAAAGTTGTTTTGTACAAGCATTTGCATAGCCAATTAGACGGGTAAAATTTTGATATTAATTAATATCAATTTAATACCAGGAAACCAGCACATTAAAAGAAACAGAAGATTCAGAAAAAATTTTCTGAGATCCTAAAAGGATTATTGTACATGTGCATATAAAAGAGACCACTAAAGTGGACTGTTAATGTGCTAGAAGAAGATAACTTAAAATTCTCAAAGAAAGATTCAGCGGAGCAAAAACAGGCGGGCGAGACTAGTGAAAATTATAAATACCTCGGTTATCTGTAGACCATGGTTTCAAAATCAACACTTTCTTAACGAAAGTATCTGTTTTTCCTCAGTACAGACCGCCAACACGATTATAATCCAACAAAATCTCGTGCTAGTTGTCTCCAACAAGTGAAAACGTGCACATGATTCTATCAATTATAAAGAGTAAAATTCAAAAGTCTTAGTTTTGGCGCGCTAAATCCGGAAATATCTTTGCAGAAAATAATTTCTTCTTTGAATTTACCAACTTTGAGAAATGTGATTATGGTTAATTAACATAATAGGGTAAAAATTTGATATTAATTAATATCAATTTAATACCAGGAAACCAGCACATTAAAAGAATCAGAAGATTCAGAAAAAATTTTCTGAGATCCTAAAAGGATTATAGTACATGTGTACATGAGATTCTGTTGGATTATAATCGTGTTGGCGGTCTGTACTGAGGAAAAACAGATACTTTCGTTAAGAAAGTATTGATTTTGAAACCATGGTCTA
>NC_068996.1:32662034-32663208 GCF_001194135.2 Octopus bimaculoides | reverse complement strand
TATATATAAACATAATTAAGGGATCAGCAAATATTTGCTTCACCATATACCGAAGTTCAGAAATAGCAGCTAAAAAAGCTGAGAATCCCACAGATAACATCACTTGTAACTCACAAAGGCAAAAACAAGAAGACAAAACAATGAAAAACTAACCAATTCCGAAGGTTAACAGTAGACGCGTTTCTGGATTATGATTGATACTCAATTTCCTTCATCAATACTGTATTCCAGTAGTAAATTTGACTATGCTAGCAAACTGTGCAAATATATATATATAATATATTACATACATATAAGAGGAATGACCACTAGGTTGATTCCTAATATGCTAAAGGTAGACCCATATGGTCTGACCACTAGCAAAAAATGTTCTCAAGAAAATCCGGCAAACGCCAGAACGTAAAGCGAGCAAGATAAATGAAAAGATACATCAACTTTTACTCTTATTATTTAAATTTAAATAACCATGTTCTCTAATCGGCAAGTTTCGATGTAGAAAATTATTTTCTGAATAGTCATTTCTGGCTTTGGCGCGCCAAGACGAAGACATTTGAAATATACCCCCAAATATAATTGACAGAACTGTATGCATGTTCTCTCTCAGGAGGACGTCACCATCTATAGTTCTGCGAATTGTATTTTCTATAACGTTCACACTGAGGATTTGCAGACATTTGTGTAATGTATATGGTAACAATGAAACCTAGGTATGTGACTAATCACTATATTTTGTATCTTTTCATTTGTCTTGCTCGCTTTATATTCTGCTGTTTGCCGAATTTTCTTGAAAACAATTTTTCTTGGTGGTAAGACCATATGGGGTCTATCTTAGCATATTAGCAATCCACCTAGTTGTCATTCCTCTTATATGTATGTAATATAATTTTCTGAATCTTCAGAGTTTTTCAATATGATAGGCCACTGGTTTTAAATTTATGTTAATTGAATTAATATCAGCTGTTCCCTTTATTATATAAATGTATAATATATTATATATTTAAATAACATATATGATATACATATATACGTATGTATGTATATATATAATATATATATAATAATATATATATAATAATATATATGTATATATATATTATATATATATATATATATGTATATATATATATGTATATATATATGTAATATATATGCATATATATATATATATATATAT
>NC_068996.1:32660113-32661832 GCF_001194135.2 Octopus bimaculoides | reverse complement strand
TATATATATAATGTATACATAAACTGATTAAAACCTTTAAGTACTATAATCCCTAAGCCTCCACTTTTAAGTTATAATCACTTCAAAATCTCTCATTGGTAACTCTCTCGTCAGATCCATCCTGCCACCATTCAGGCATTGAATAAGCGAAGCCCGTACTCTATCCCCGACTTAACTATTTACTTTAATTATTCACCTTACACTCACATTGCTAGATTCTGACCCCATAATATACACACATATTTAATAACCCGAGATCCATAATCCTACTTTTACAGGAAAATTACTAAACAATTTTACACTACAATACACAAAGGTAACATCAAATAACACTCAGCACTCCAAAGTTTTTATAATAATATTATACTAGTATTAATTAGGAGATACAAACCCAGAATCCTTTAACTTCCCATACCAATAGCCAAACGATTAAAACACGATTATAGTAGTAGTTACACAAATAGATAAACTGAAACTTCCCCGATCACAATATTTTTCTAATCGATGTACCTTTTCAAACCACTATATTATTAATATTATTGTTATTAGTGTTGTTATTTTTTTATTACTATTACATTATGTAATACAACATTACTATTATATTACTACTATTATAATTGTTCCCAATACTCTGTATTTTGAATTTTCAACTTCAACCCTAGTTTTCCTCTTTATCTTTTTTAATCTTTTTTACATTTTCGAATTTTTCTTTGTTTAGCTTTTATATTTTCTAATTACTATTTACCACTTCCATTATTTATTTATTTATCGTCTAAATAAGTGTATGTACCATTATAATAGATAAGCTCTTATACTTATTAAGTTGTAGTGGTGGACTTTGGCTAAACTGACCACTCATCACAACGATATCATATTTCACCCTTACGCTAGCTAAAACATTATTTATGACACCCCACTATTCCTGACCAAGACAGCATCATGTATGTCTGTCATTTAGGAATTCATCCCTTTAGATCTCTTAATCTCTTTATCTCTCTTTATTTCTCTTTATCTCTTTTTTTATTTTTAGGTTTTTCTTATTCCTCTTTCTCTTTACTTCTGTTATTTCATTTTCTTTATTTCTTCTATTTCTTTATCCCATTTGCTTTATTTCCTTTATTACCTTATTTCAACCCTACTAAATCTTTTATATGCATCTTACTTTATTATCCGTATTTTTTCTTATATTACCCCCGATTTGACTTCTATTATTTTTTTTTGTATTATTATTGGTGTATTTTATCTCTTTTGTGTTGTTTTTTTCGTATTTTATATTGTTTTAAACTCCAACTTCTTTCTTTTTTGATCCTCTCCTTCTATCTCATATACGCTAGTTATATTTATTTATCATTCACTCTACCCTGAATTGTGGCACAATATGGACAGATTTCTGAATACCGATGAACTTTTTTGTAAATATAACAATTTAATGGATAAGCATATTACTATGGATAATACCAAGTGAACTTTCCCGTTTTCTCTCTCCTGTTTCTCTCTCTTTTTCTTTTTTCTTTGTGATTTCTTCTTTGTGATGTAATCTTGGGACGGAATATATTTGCGACTGAAGATAGCTTTAAACCATCCGGTATATCAATTATATACGCATATAATGATGCAACGACTGTTTGTGTATAAAGCTTGAAACACGTGTACCGCGGAATCCTTTGTGTTTTGTTTTAATTTTACGTTTTAATATTATATATATATATATATATATAT
>NC_068996.1:32651658-32659937 GCF_001194135.2 Octopus bimaculoides | reverse complement strand
ACAGTAGTTATGGAGCCATTGCAGATTTCCGATATAGCGGATATATATAATTGTTAAAGAGGACAACAAGCGTCAAGGCAAGGCAAAAATCTCAAATCGTACACATTATTATTATTGGAAATATATTCAAATTCTTACAAGTGTTTCTGGGTTATCACCGAGTATGGAATATACCGTCATCAGAGACGAATAAGGAAAAAAATAGGGGAAATGAGACTGGTATACATTAATGAGATGACGACATAGGGGAATAGAGTAAAGGAATAAAGAGATGAAGAGAGAAGAGAAAAGAAGCATAAAAGTTGCTAGTTCAACTTTCCGATGTTGTAGAAACAAAAGCATAAGTCCTTAGGTGTAATCCTGGGTGGGTTAAAATATATAGTAAACATCCAGAGAAAAAGACGCGAGCATATCAGATGTAGTTCAAGGCTACTGGATCAGAGCATTTCCTGAATGTCATGCACGAATCGCTGCACAACTCAAGACCTTGTTAAACGCCAACCAAGTAACACCAGAGTTGTTGACAATGGACAAGATAGTGCTCTGCTTGAAAAATATCGAAACAGGCAATACGGTAGACAATTACAGGCCGATATCCTGTTTGCAACTTATATGGAAATTATTGACTGGAATGGTCGAGTCAATGTACGGACATCTGGAAAAAAATGGAACCCTACCATATGAGAAGGAGGGTTGCAAGCGTAAGTGCAGAGGTACCAAGTTTCAAATCCTGGTAGATAAAACTGTACTTAGAGACTACAAGAGGAGGAAAACTAACTTAGCCATGTTATGGATCGACTATCATAAGGTGTAGGGTATGATCTCACATTCTTGGATTATGGAATGTATGAGCCTATTTGGTATTGCATCGAATGTTCAGCGATTGCTTGGAAAAAGTGTGGCGAAGTTGAAGACGGAACTGACAGCATATGGAAGAAGTTTAGTGACAATAGACATCAGAAGAGGCATCTTCCAAGAGGACTGCCTGTTCCCACTAATCTTTGTTCTGTGCATGATAACACTAACACTGATTCTGAGGAAAACAAAGCCGGGTATGTATTCAAAAGCCGCCAACAAAATGTCAACCACTTGTTTTTGATGGATAACCATCAAGCTTTATGGTAAAGATGAAGCCCAAGTCAGCTCCCTCGTTGATACGGTGTATACCTTCAGTGCTGATATCAGAATGGAGTTCGGAGAAAGTGTGGAGTGTTAGCGTTGAAGAGAGGCAAAATCAAATGTATGGATGGGCTAACGATACCGTCGGGGGAGGATATGAAGTAGATAGAAGAGACTAGCTATAAGTACTTGGCTAAATTGATGGAGAAAGAATGACATAAAAATTTAAGGTGGAGTACTTGCGCAAACTGAGAGTGATCCATAAGTCGAAATTAAAGGGACGGAATAAGATTGAAGCTATCAACACAAGGGCGGTTTCACTCCTTAGATATGGAGCAGAGAGAATCGCATGGACAGTAGACGAACTGAACAGCTTAGACAGAAAGATAAGGAAGTTGCTGACTAAATATGGGATACTCCACCCAAAATGGGACACAGACAGACAGTATGTACCAAGAAAAAGAGCGGGAAGAGGACTGATTGGATGCGAACATATTAGAGCATGAGACCAGAAGAAAACAACATAGCATGATATGTAAAAATGGAAATAACAAGGTCAGGCTTGTGTAGGATGGACTATTGCAAATATAATGCTCTGTACAAGCACTTGAAAATGAATGAAACTGAAAATAGGTAGATAAAGGTCAGGCTTGAGTAAGATGAAAGATTGCAAAGATAAAGCAGTGTACAAGCAATTGAAAACGATTGAAACTGAAATAAATGGGTATAGAAAAGAATGCATGGACAATTTCATAGGGATGTTGAAGATAAGACAGACAGAGAGAAAAGATGGCTGTGGATGACTAAAAGTAATTTACAACCGGAAATGGAGGCTCTAATCTGTGCAGTACAAGAGTAAGAATTAAGAACCAATTAGATCAAATACGGAATAGACAACACATCAGAAAGTGACAAGTGTAGAATTTGTGGATAAAATGGTGAATTCGTATGGCATATCACCAGTCAATGTATGCCACTAGCCCAGAGTAAATATAAGAGACGTCATGACAATATAGTAAGGGTTGTGCATTGGACACTTTGCAACAAGTATGGACTTGACAGAGCAAAAACGTGGTACGAACATAAACCCGAAGGCATCATCGAAAACGATAATGCAAAGATTCTATGGAATTTTATGATCCAGTACGACTATGTGATAGAGAATAGGAAACCAGAAATAGTCTAAATTGAGAAAGAAAGCAAACTATGCTGGATCATAGATATAGAATGCCCAGCTGACAACAATGTATGCGATAAAGAAGGAAGAATAGTCGATAGATATGACAGGTTAGCTTGGGAGGTTAAGCAGTTGTGGTCGCTGAAAATGGCGGTGGTAGTACCAATAATTGTCGGAGCCCTGTACATAGAACAAATAGGGGCTACAATAATGGTGGAGCACTTGCAGAAAACATCACTGCTTGGAATCGCTCAAATACTCAAGATGGTGGTCGAAAAATAAGAGGTATTACCTCAGTTCACTGGTAGTGAGCAGCTGACACCGTAGTACATCTCCAGCGTTAAAAGCTGTGCAAAGACAATAAAATAATAATAATAATAATTGCCCTGATGCAGTACCAGGCAGTGGCTCTCATGGCTTCTGATCTTAATTGATTCGAAGTTTTATCATGTACATTGTTTTGTCTTGGTATAAAAGATGAGCTACAGCAAGTATTGTGATTAATAAAAGTAAATTTGCTTGGCAATTGCTTTACCGTAACCTGTTCAGTCTGTCCCTTAATGGCTGATAATATATGCAACTCTCGTTAAAAGCAGGAGTCGGAGAGCATCATAGCCATGTGTTTGGAGTTTGTGTGTGTGTTTGTGTGTGTGTGTGTGTGTGTGTGTGTGTGTGTGTGCGTACATTTGTTCGTTTGTGTGTGTGTGTGTGCGTCTGTGTGTACACTCGTGTATTAAGAGGTTTACAGAGCAAGTATATATGTTTGCTTAGATTTGCGTGTATTATATATAAGTATACACTTGTTACAATTTTAGAATTTTAAAACTATTTCAGTCTTAGTGTATCATCTTCATATTAGGCCAATCTAATTCTAGTTATTATCAAAGAATCGTTAATGAGACTTTATATTTTATGTTTTCTTTTTGAAATTTTTTGTGATTTAAATGGAATATAATTACGTTATGGTACAGCTGGATGTATACAGCTTTCACTTTAATTATTAGCTTATCTATGAATCTATGGATTCAAGTTATCTGCTAAACCCACCGATCTTCTAAGTGCAGACGTTGACTGGTGCATTCTCTTTAATTAAGAAAGAGAATAAATGCAAAAGCCTGTGACTATTATTATTAAAACTGGAAATACGTGTTTAAAACTGTCATTGTTAATTATTTTGATTGTTGTGTTGACCGCGATGAACAGCAATTACAACACGGAAATGCTTTACAAAAATTCACAGTAATCAACAACAACAACAACAACAACAACAACAATAATCATGGTAATAATAATAATAATAATAATAATAATAATAATAATAATAATAATAATAATAATAATAATAATAAGAGAAACCAACAAGAAAAGACTAGATAAAACACTACCAACAATTTAATAGCAAATATTTTACAATGCTAAAATTTTAAATTATACACCACAGCTATTTTCGCTATTTACACTGCAGAAATTATATTAATATTTGCAACACGGTCACAGTGAATATGATGGACTGAAATATTTCTAGTAGGATTGAGTATTTTGAAATAATTTCCCTTCAGATTTGATTTTAAGTGACCGGGAAATTTTCTGTTATTTATTTAGAAAATAAGAAAAAGGGAAGTATAATTTTTCCCAATTCCGTCTATACAAATGCTCAATAAAAGATAGCATAATCATAAATTTAATATGCAATTATAGTGTTTAGTTTTAAAATATATATAATTATTAGGATTTTAGTTTTAGACCGTTTTCCACATCATTTTAACAAAATTGCTCAACAAATATATTTTAGATATTAATTTTTTTATCCTTCCAATTTTATGGTAATATTTTATGTTACACGTGTAGTATCGTGTTTTGCGTTATACTCAAATACTGGATTACATAATCAAAGAGGATTTGGGTACTGCAAGAAGGCATTGTTACCTGTGAATCTCCTCTAATATCCACAACATCAATTTAACAGCGCTCCTGCTGTTCTCGCTCTGTGCTACATCTCACTATTTTACCAATTTTCAACCATAGTCTCGGATTCTGAAAATTATACTATTTGGTTAAATAAAAATCGTAGAATTATTAACATGCATCTTTGATTCCTCTTCCAATAAACACGAATTTATGTTCGCATAAAGTTATGGTGAACTGCATATTTCATAATTGCAATTTTTTAAAATATGAAATATAAAATTTTGTAATAATGAATTAACAATAGTAGATTAGAAATATTTATTTTAAAATTCGGTGACCTCTTAAATACTACACTATTGACAGATAAATCATCATCCCTGAGAATTTCATAATCATTAATGTTAAGGCATACAAAGCCTCTACATTATATGACAGGTATTTTGGACATTTCTAAAAGACTATTGGTATATCTGCCAAATTTATATATATATATATATATATATATATATATATATATCAAAATCACTAAAATTTTGTTCCAAGCTTGCCATGACTTCATTTTATAACCTTAATCTTAAAACCAATCCTACTAAGATCATACATTCTTTTAATGCATTCTCAACGGGTAAATTAAATTTAACACGTTTCAAAATAAGGTCTGGACTCAGAGGGTTTTTCAGATTTCTGTAAGAGTTTTATTTAGGCCACAATATTTTGCATATTCTCAAAATCCAACTGTGAGACCTGTTGATGTGAGGAGATATTTCGCTCTTCTATCATTTCCATTGTTATTTTGTCTGCCTTTAGCTAATTCTTGTTCCATATAAGCCAGTCCCGTGGCCTTTATACTGTAACATTACATGTATTGTATTATTGCATATGTAATATATTAACAAACTGTGAGCCTGAATTTGGAGTTTGATATTAAATGCACATACAATATGGCCGTATTTGCAATACATTCACATTAACTATTGGTTTGAATGTAAACACAAACCGTTTTTCAAGTTAGTCTTCCCTCGAGTTTAAATTTCGTGGTTATACTACTACTACTACTACTACTACTACTACTACTACTACTACTACTACTACTACTACTACTACTAATAATAATAATAATAATAATAATAATAGTAATAATAATCATAAGCCGTTTCCTTTTCGTGTCAATCATCGTCGAGGCCAGTGGTGTCTTCGGTCTCCACACTGCCGATTTCGTCTACAAAATTGGAAAGACAGCGGCCCGCTTAAGAAAGGAGCCTTTTGGCTGTTGCAGCGGATGTTGTTGGTCATTCTTCGTGGCAATACCTTCACCATTTTGTTTGCTCAGACTGGGGCATAGAGACTGTCCCTTCCCCCTTTTCTTTCATTGTTTAATTTTTTTGTTACTTTTTTTTTTATTTCTGTTTCTTTTTTGTTTCCTTTAAATATTGCCATTTTTTAATTGTAAATATTATTGAATGCAATAAAGATGAAGTGAAAGTAAGAAAAAAAAATGTTTTCAGCACAGGCAAAAAACAAAAAAACTAGAAATTTAGGAAAGAGGATTAGTTGATAACATTAACTTCGGTACTTAAGCAGTACTTTATTTTATCGACTCTACTCACAAAGATGACAAAGAAGGTAGTGAATTTGAACAGAGAATAATTAGCCGGAACAAATTCCTTTAGGTATTTATTTGGCATTGCAACATTTGTCAGTCGATTAGTTGAGAAAATGTTGCTTGAATGCCCTAAAACTACTGAATAGTAACCACAATTAAAGACAATGAAAGAAATCGGCGAAAATGAGACAAAAACATTGAAAGGAAGCTGTATAATATTTGTAGAATTATCGAAGTTACTCCACATAATGTATTACATATAATCATACTTGTCGGTGATCTGGTACTAATTCAAAAAAAAAAAAGAAAAAAATTTATCAGAGCTCTCTTTATCTCAAATACTGAAAGAGACAACTAATAAAAACAACATCATTTAGCTCAAGTTTAAAAAGTGTGTATATACGAGAGGAGTTCATTAAAGATTTTCCCTGGCCCTCTTCTGGTTATTGCAGGAAGCGGAAATTGTACAGGTATAATCATACATGTCTCTACATGTTACATTGTAAATTTCAGCTTTTCACCAGTATTCATTTGTCTTTTACGGCTGCTGAAGTGAACTAAGGTGTTATAATGGAGGCAGTTGAAAGCACATCGGTGATCAGGTTCTTATATTTGAAAGGCTGTACACCAAAAGAGACTTTCGATGAGATGAAAGAAGTTTATAGTTACGATCACCATCACACGACGTAGTCAAGCACTGACCTCGCCAGTTCAAATGTGGTCGGACATCGGTGGAAACTGCTCCCGTTCGTAGACGACCACATTCCGCCATTGATGACGACAGCATCCATAAAGTGAAAGCCGCCATTTTGGAGAATCGCCGCATAACTATTCGGCAACTAACCCAGGAAGTGAAAATAAGTGTAGAGTCCGTGAAAAAAATCATTCACGACCATTTGCACATGCGGACATTGTCTGCCCGATGGATACCCCGGATGCTCACATCTTTTCAAAAGAAGGAACGAGTGAATTGCTCCAGGCAATGTGCCAAGAAAATGAGGAAGACTTTTTCGGCAGACTTATCACACAGGATGAAATATGGGTCTATCCCTATCCTCCTGAGACTTAAGTCCAATCGGAGCAATTGAAGCACGACAACTCACCACCTCCAAAGAAGTCTCGTGTCCTCGGCAGGCAAGATAATGCTCATACTCTTTAAATTTTGCAAATAAAACGCATGCCTGGCAGGCTTGTTTTACATTCACATTCTGCTCATAGATAAAACAACGATATTCGCAGATAAAATTTGGAAAGAAAATCACAATGTTGGGAACTCAACACACTAATTTAGGAAGATATATCTAAATCCCAGAAATAAATCAGATGTTGAATTAGCCCACCTAAAAGCAAGAATAAATAAAAGAAATGCAAATCATGAAAAATTATAAAGAAAACAGTCTGTAAACCATAAAGATGGACCAAACACGTGTAAAATAAAAGTAAATAGCTTTACATAACGAACCATACCATAAAACACCAACAGAATTCTAATAAAAAGCGAACCACTTAACTGAAATATAAATGAATGCAGGAGATTCAAATCTAAAGAAAAAAATCATGAGTAAGAAAATATAAAGGTGGAAATATTTGAAGAATTAAAACAATTAGATCTTTACTGTTTCGATTTTTCAAGCATTACACATGGCAGCAAACTTGAAAGCCAGCTAACAAGAAATTTGTGAAGAAGATGCATGGTGACCCCCTTAATGTAAATTACTTTTCAATCTTATGTCCGTTGAAGATGATAAAAGCAGCGACAGTGTGCTGAAAAAAAAAAACAACAAAAAATCAGAAAAGCAACATATCGGGCAACAACAACATGACAAAATAAGATGTCGAAAGAGACACAACTTGTTCAGTGAAAGCAGTCAGCCATCACTACATCAATAGCAAGCAACGAGCTTCTCACTTCAGCGGCTGACGGTAGTAGTAGTAGCAACAGAATCTCATCATCACACTATTTAATATGCAAACTAATTCCTACAGAATCAAAAACTATTATCACCACCACTATTTCCACCACTTTCACCTTCACCACGACAGCCACTTCTACTACGGCTGTCAGCACCATCAGTGGCGAAAGCAACATCAACTGAAAGTAACAGTGACAGCAAAAGTACACCCAAGTAACTGCGAAACTGGGTCCTTTGCAACCAGAATATCAGAGCAAATACTAAAGAAACATTAGAGGAAATGAAAGAAAGAAGGCAAGTCAGACTGTGCAAAAACACAGAGGAAACAAGGTACGTAGTAACCTATCGGTGCGTACGGCTAAAAGGTAAAGGGACAGAAAGACAAAAACAAACCCAGGTAGGAGAAATCCATAGCCATGTTGAAATTTTTTAATCCCCCCAAAATACATGTTGACACTCATGGAGTCTGACAGTATTACAATGTAAAATTTGATTTGATTTTGTTGAGCCCTTTATATATATATATATATATCTCTCTCTATATATATATATAAATAAA
>NC_068996.1:32648227-32650438 GCF_001194135.2 Octopus bimaculoides | reverse complement strand
CTATTAAAATAATCTATAAAGAACCAAATGAATAGTATAAAAACAAGAATACATATTATTTTCAAGAATACATATTATATCATTTATTGTGCTTTTAATTATTAATTTTTCTATATGTGATAGTGGATTTTCATCGATGAGTTCTTGAAAATTGGTTATTTTCCCTAAAACTATATATTTTATATATATATATATATATATATATATATATAATGGATAATAAAACGAATGGTTTACACCTGGTAGCTTACCAGTAGGTAAAACACGGTCACTTTCAGAGTGATCATTAGGTATATAACAAATGAAAGACAGAAGATGGAATATATAAGAATATATTATTAATCACTACAATTGTATCGACACTGTGGGTTCTTGAATCCCAAGCTTTTGCAGTACGTGGTCCACACTCTAGACGAGAATACTTGGACCTATAGATCACCGTAGCGACTTTCAGTTCAGGGGCTGATATAGCATAAAATTATAGACCTGTCTATAAACCTGCATGTTAGCAAAGTCATGGAACGTATTGTCAGAGGAAGATGATTACATTTTTAGAAAAGAATGACTTGCTCCCTAACACCCAGCATATCTGGGAGAATTTTGTATCACTGTGACATTTGGAGATCACTGAAAAGCAGCAGGATAAATAAAATGCTTGGATTTACCATTTGGTGTGATTATGAAGAGATTTCCAACTCTGCAACAACCAACATAGAACTGATAATGGGAAAAGCACTGCTGTATAAGGTGAAGGCCAGCAATTTTTAGTGATTGTCCTTGACTCTTGTTAACTGACATTGCAAAACTAACTCTTACTGGAAATTGAAGTCTGTTGAATTCAAAAGGCATGTCAGCTGGAATCAGTGGAATTCTTGGAATAAACACATTTTCTCCCTTCCCTTGTCCAGTGAGGATCATTGCTTCTAAAGATGTGGATGTATTTGCCTGACAATCAGTCTTGTTCCATTGCACAACTTTGGAGGATCCAAATTTCTCAAAAGCGTGAATGAGACATTTTTCTTCAATGTCAGTTTGCGAGAAGATATTTCAAGAGGATCCAAAGAGTTAAAAAACCTCAGTAGGATAATTCACAGCCTCATTGGGGTCCATAACAGTATCAATTGAAAAATAATTATTTTCCTCAATATTGATTGGTTGCATAAGTTTCCAATTGACAACCTGGACAGTTTCATTCTTTGGTGCAAGTGTGGCTCTTTCACAAAGCCAATCATGATCGTGAAAATTATGTTCAATGTTTGGGTAAACCTTCTTAATCAACTCTTCTACAATTTTGACCAAAATCCCACTGCCATTTGGAAAAGTGATGTCTCCATTACTGTTTTGCTGAATCACAGATCTGATTTCCCAGATCCAGTAGCTGAGTTGCAAATCTTTCAGTATCCAAGTCTCTGAACAAATTGACTCCGCCGAAAGTCCGATCCGGCCGGAAGTCCGATTTGGACTGGAAGTTCGATTTGGGCCGAAAGTTCGAGTTCTTCAATATTTCCTTCTGAGCGCGTTAATTCACAAACTCCGCGGAACTTCGAAACCTCACGAAAACGAAACTTCTCACTCTAACTTGGATCTAGCTTTAAATGAGCTGAAGTGAAAATATTTTTTTAATTCACAAATGTTTGGTATTGCTTTAAATGAAAAACTTGTAAGTTCACAAAATTTTGGAGTTCTTTTAAAATATAAATTTTCAACTGTTAGCACATAACAAATCCTCCTCCAGACTTGATCTCAATGCTGAACAATTTAGAACCAAATAAGGGACAGATCTTCAAACCCGAGATCATCCTGACGGAGAGACAAAATTTCACGTTTATTATAATACTAGCAGTATAACCCGACCTTGTCCGGGTGTGACTTATTATGCCATCTACGATAAGTCTTGCTAGCTGAAAATCAACTAAAAAAGAAAGCCTTACAACGAAAAAACCCTTATGATGTAAATATGTTCATAATTCAAAAGACGATGAAATTAATAGGGAAAGTCTGAAGGCTGTTTTGCGTAAAATTATTAAGCATATGTAAATTTCATCCGTGTAATTGGCTATAGAAATGCTTGTGCAAAACAACTTTTTGCGCTGCCCTGATTATACATAGCAGGGTAATCCCTTTTCACAGGAGCTAGGATGGCAATTTGTGATGAAGCAATTGCTGGCGATCTGTTGCTAAACAGTTTTGCCAGAATTCTATCAGATTGGG
>NC_068996.1:32647386-32648039 GCF_001194135.2 Octopus bimaculoides | reverse complement strand
GCTGCAGTCTGTGGCTGTCATTTTAAACCGGTTGCTTTCTTTCCCCAGCAAACTCTCTTCTTTGGAGGCATAATCTATGTATATATTAAACAGAACAACAAAAGTTATAATAGATGGCAGGGTCGGTACTTTTCACATATCTGTAATTTTTCAGATTAACACCCGCACGATTACCCAACCCTAATCCTAAACCTAATCCTAACACTAACCCTAACACTAACCCTAAACCCTAACCCTAACCCTACCCCTGACCCTAAACCCGTAACCGTAACATTAATCCTAAACCCTAACCCTAACCCTAAGACCCTAACCCTAACACCCTAGTGAAAATCGTGGTAAATTTACAAAACATTAACGAACATGAGTTATATTTTACTGAATGATTGTGTACTTGCACGTGTATGCTTTTGAGAGACCGAGAGAGGAAGAGGTAGAGAGGGGGAGAGAAAGGAATAGGGGTAGTTAAAAGTTTTCTTATGACTGCTTCTCTTCACTGCCTATTACTTCATTAGAAATCTAAGGATGCACATAAGCACATAATAAAGAAAAATGAAACAAATATGGACGACTTGCTCCGAAACACCACCGAGTGGGGAACACTTCTCAAAAATAACCTGCAGTTGTTTCCTTCAAAATTCCTACATGCTTGAAAT
>NC_068996.1:32642510-32644342 GCF_001194135.2 Octopus bimaculoides | reverse complement strand
CACGCGCGCACACACACGCGCGCACACACACGCGCGCACACACACGCGCGCACACACACGCGCGCACACACACGCGCGCACACACACGCGCGCACACACACGCGCGCACACACACACGCGCGCACACACACGCGCGCGCACACACACAAACACACATACATACACTCATACACACAGGATGGGCTTCTTGGAATTTTCGTCTACTAAATACACTTGTAAGGCTTTGGTCAGCCCGAGCCTACAGTAGAAGTCACCCACGCAGTGGGATTGAATCCGGAACTGGCGAAGAGGCAAATTTCTTATCACACAGTGACGCCTGCATCTATCCGTGATATAATTTTAAAATATACATATTTATTATGAACTTCCGGTAACGCATGGGCCATGATAGAGCCCTGGATGAAGCGAAGTGTTCATGACTGGACTAAAGTTTATGTGCATGCGTGAACACAAGTAACGTGTCATTTGAATTTGTACTTGACAATCATTACTTGTTCGAATATCTCTACAGCTTCTTTTATGGTTCAGTTTTTTTTTTTCAGTTAATATCCTTCATTTATTCATCATTGTTTTTAATATTGGTTTTGGATTTCGGCACAAGGCCAGTAAGTTTGGGGGAGGAGGCTAGTCGATTATCTCAACCCTAGTATTCAACTGGTACTTATTTTATCGACCCCGAAGGGATGAAAGGTCAAGTCGACCCCGGTGGCATTTGAAATCAGAACTCAAAGAAATGCCGTTAAGCATTTTTTCCGGCGCAATTTTTCATCTTACAGATGTCTGCTTTAAATTTTGCCTTTCAATTGCTGCATGCTTTGCCTTCGTTCTAAAACGAATTAATATTTCATTGCTTGGCATACCCACATACCTATATGTTCCCCTTCCAACTTTGTTTTCTAATAACTTTCAGGAAAATGGATTTTTTAAATGAAATTTTCTACAAACACGCTTCAGACTGTAGATTCCGATTGTCTTAGAATTTGTTATGAAAAAGCTTTACTTCGGGTTGGAGAGGAGTTTCAGAAAATTCACATGGGTCTACTTATTTTCTCATGACTTTCAGAAGGATGGATATTTTTAATGAAATTTTCTTCCAACACCCTGCTGAGTGTGTAGAGCATGATTATATCGGAATTTAACACGAAAAAAGTCCCTAAAAATTGGTGAGCTAGCACATAATAACATCACATATTTCTACAAAATAAAACTTGAAATTCCGAGAAAAATCGTGATATGTCAGTATGGATGTGTGGGACTGAACCACGCATAATTTCGATCTGTAATTATAAATATATTTAAATATAGCATATATAAGGAGTCATAAGCCAAGCTGTGTAGTTGTGAAGCACATCTGCATGTTCACATTAATAAAATGTATGTAGAGGGATGTTTTGTTTTAAATGGTATACACATAGCATTTGAAATTTCATGTGAATTCTATTTGGAGAGTAATTACATATCAAAACAAAAGACTAGAAAACTTAGGAACATTTTTAATTCCATGTTACACGTGTTTCATTACAGGTTGGATGTTACACACACACACACACACACACACACACACACACACACACATATATATATATATAGGCGTAGGAGAGGCTGTGTGGTAAGTAGCTTGCTTACTTCCGGTTTGCTCACTGCGCATGTGCGTCAAACTTGCTACCTGCCGTCAACAAAGGTAGACATGAGTTTCGGCTCTGTCTAAAAAAGGAAAAATTGAAGAATTCGCACCGCGGGCGTGTCCCGACACTCCGTTGGTGGGAATTGTGCCACCAACGGAGGAAACCAGGTGTCTGCGGAGGTCGTGTCGAGTAGTCACATAAGTGCGG
>NC_068996.1:32640741-32641669 GCF_001194135.2 Octopus bimaculoides | reverse complement strand
TATTTGTGTGTCTGTGTTTGTCCTCCCGACAGCGCTTGACAACCGATGCTGGTGTGTTTACGTTTCCGTAATTTAGTGGTTCAGCAAAAGAGACCGATAGAATAAGTACTAGGCTTCCAAAGAATAAGTCCTGGGGTCCATTTGAAACAAGTAAAAGAGAGAGAGAGTATATATATACATAGTATAAATAGATAAATGGAGTTAAACGCAGGTATTATTCAAATTCTTTTACTTCCGACATATGTTTCGAAGACAGCATTGGTATTATTCCAAAGGAATAAACGGTGTAAAATAATGTATTCTTCTCATCAGGGAAAAAAAGAGAAACATACTCAACAATAAGACATTGTAACAAATGTGATGACTGTGATGTCTTATTGTTGAGTATGTTTCACTTTCTTCCCCTGATAAGAAGATTACATTATTTTACACCAGTTATTCCTTTAGAATAATACCAATGTTGTCTTCGAAACATATATCGGAGGTAAAAGAATTTGAGTAACATCTGCGTTTAACTCCATTTATTTATTTATACTATACAAACTACTGCATATTAACCCGGAGTTTCTGCCTTTGAAGAGGTTGTTATATCCGTTACTTGCGTGAATTTTGCTATCGTGGTAACTGTTTATTGAATGTTCTGTGTTAACTGTAAACAAAGGAAAATTCACTCATCCATTTATACACACACACACACACACACACACACACACACATATATATATATATATACATATCCTTGTATACTTACGCCACCTATATTGCTATGAACAATGATAGAGCTAAATCAATAATAACTTAGTAACCGGCGATAAACAACGACTACATAATGTGCATGTATGTATGTATGTATGTATGTATGTATGTATATATATATACATATATACACTCACACGCACACACATATGTATGCATGTATGTATATATA
>NC_068996.1:32632842-32638713 GCF_001194135.2 Octopus bimaculoides | reverse complement strand
ATTAAAGTGACAAGAAATTCTCCTACAAATCTTATTCGAAGAACAACCCACATAAACACTAACATCTGTATCACTCTTAACCTTACACTGATACACTATATTCCTTAATCTCACGTTCGGACCCTCAAACTTTAACCTCCTGGGATTAATCTCAGTTACCTCAATTTTAGAACCTATAATATTATTACCTAAGTGAGGGTCCTCATCCCTATTCATTCCATTCATGCCTGTCTTAAGAACTTTAGAATTATGTGCTGCAACATATATATATATATATATATATATATGTGTGTGTGTGTGTGTGTGTGTGTTTGTGTTCGTGTGTGTGCGTGTTCGTGTGTGCATATCTGTATGTAGTACGAGTGTGTGTGTGTACACACATACACATGTTTATACGCGCATTTAAACATACAGCCTCCCCACGACTCTTGGCCAGCGAAAAATAACTATCAAGTATCCCTGAAAGTACGTCCAAATATCGTTTCAAGTAGATTTTATATATAAAATAGCCGAAATAACACGTGAAGACCATGGTTGGATCGTCTTAGACTCTAAGTATACTTGCTTCATTACTGACTTTTGACTAAATATCAATACCAACAACATGCTAAAGTTATCTTTGAGCATGTTTCTGCGGAGGAGTAGGCTCATGGATATCATAACTATATAATATGATACATGAGGATATTTGAGTGCGTGTGTGTCTGGTATGTGTCTGTGTGTTTGTCTCATTGTATAACGCTTCTAAGATGTATTTCTGTGTGAACATTTTCTCTGTCAGTTTCTTTACTCAGTTCATATATACATGGTTCTGGATAGTATGTATTCGTGTGTCCGTAGAAATACATGCGTATAATGCGATCTTAAATTGATGACACAATTTCCTGACAATGTGTACTTATTCATAAGGTTATTTTAACATCATAATGAAACGAATAGAGATGAATGCTATAGTTACAAACATATGCATAAATGACGCATGTATAGATTTACATACATACATACATACATACATACATACATACATACATATATATGCATACATAAATGCATGCATGCTTACGTACATACATGCACACATACACACATGATACATGCATACATGCATACCTACCTACCTACCTACCTACCTACCTACCTACCTACCTACCTATCTTTCATACATACATATGCATGTCTGTGTTGTTCTGTTTTGTTTCCCTCTCTCAGTATATTTATGTATATATGTATATATCTTTTTCTTTTACTGCACATCCACACCTACGCCTATGTATGTATGTATATATACTTATCTTTTACATATTATACTTTACAATATTTCTCTCTCTCTCTCTCTCTCTCTCTCTCTCTCTCCCCTTCTCTCTCTCTTTCCTTCTCTCTCTCTCTCCTTCTCTCTCTCTCTCCTTCTCTCTCTCTCTCCTTCTCTCTCTCTCTCTCCTTCTCTTTCTCTCTCTATATATCTTGTAATGTCCATCCATTCATCAATCCATCCACATCTATCTATCTATCTATCTATCTATCTATCTATCTATCTATCTATCTATCTATCTATCTATCTATCTATCTATCTATCTATCTATCTCGTCATGGACGGACGCTAGTCGAATGGGCTCCACGTATGTTGGTCATTTTGTATGTTTAAATGTATTTATTTTTGAATATTTTGTGTCTAAATGTTGTGCAACAACATTCACCCCAAAACTTTATTAACATCTACATAAAATTTCGCCCCTGTGTGGGCGAAATTTCCAAAATTTTGAAGGACATCGTGGTTTTACTTTAGCGATATTTTTTCGAAAATGGCTACCGGACACCATGAGGCTAGCATGCAAGTGACGTGTGACACCAGCGAAGCTGCACAAACAAAAGAGGAAGACTTTCCTAGCCTTCCCCCACCACTATTTCCTGAACCTAACAGCTTGAACGCCACTGTCACCATCACCACCACCACCAACAACAACAGCAACAACAACAATAACAAAACCAAGATCGCAATGCCATCCACCATCATCGCCACCGAAGACTCTGCCTCCAACACCGACGCTACCACTACTGCTGCTACAACTGCCTCCTCAGCTACCGACACCACCACCACCACCACCGCTGCCGCCGCCGCCGGCACCGTCACCATCAACAACAACAACAACAACAACAACAACAACAACAACAACAACAAAACCAAGGTCTCTAGATCATTCACCATCACCGCCACCAAAGACTCTGCCGTCAACACCAACGCCATCACTTCAACAACATCTGCTGCTACAGCTGCCTCCTCTGCTAGCGACACCACCACCACCTGGTGGAACAAATATGCAACGATACAAGTTCGCTTCAACAACGAAGAAAAAGCAAAGGACCGCTCAACCCTAACCCTACAGTCTGAGAAACTAATTTTGGTTCTGACTTACCTTGGACAACACGTGACTAAAATCTCCGTCAAAAATGTCCTTCCGGAAGTAGAAACACAATGGCTGTTATCCGCCATTTGTTACAATATGGAGGAGAACATAAACATTCTAGAGATTTCTGCCTTAGAAAAGCAAAATTGGTTCGGTAAAATGATTCAGGCCTTGATGGAGATAGATCAGAACTCAAACAATAGTATTCCACATCAAATTGTGCTGCCAGACGACCACAACCTATACGTGGTGGTAGAATGTAGGAGGCCTCGATGTTACTTTTGTGGAAGCGAAGAACACCTCAAAATCAAGTGCCCAACAGCAATGGAACAACAAAAACAAGAAAAAGAACAACTACCCCAACAAGGAAAAAGCGAAAGGAAAAAAGAGCCCTTGCTACCCAGATCACCATCAACATAGAAGAAACACACAAACCAAGCATGCCAACGCCAACAAATGAACATACACCAGCACCTGGAAAAACACCACCACCACCAAGGACAACAACAACAGTAAGAACTAAAGAAACCGAAAGACCAAAAGAAAACAAAAAAAACTGATACCGCTTCCCCTATATTAAATGCACCACATACAAACAGCCAACAACCAGCATCAACGAAAACAACAACACAACCACCTACACAAACACCCATAGAAGCCTACAACATTCCCTTACCCCCGTCCGATTCCTCAGAAACCAGCGAGGAATGGCAAATAGCCAGAAAAGGAAGGAGGAAGAGGAGCACAAAAAGAACAAAAGCCAACACCAACAAAGCTGGGAGATACACAACTCTCGAAAACACTCCCAACACCAACACTAGCTCACACAACTAGCACACCAACAACAAAACCTCAAAAACAAACACACCCACAATGCTCACTGCCATCAACACGAAAAATACAGAGCTGATGGAATACATCAATACAAAAACAAATATTACACACGAAGACATAAAAACAAGCAACCACTCATACACAACATCGCCTAGAACGCATCAAAATATTGCACATCACACCAGCCCTGCACTACATGCTAAAATCCATTTACCCCAACGCTGTTGGAAGATGCCAGAAATACTCTTCCAAAAAACTCTATAGCGATCTCCTCGAGGAAAATCTGGAGAAGACACAAAAACTTTCGCACGGTAAGTGACTCTCTGTTCCTATCGTTAGTGTTTAAATACACACATCATTATGCCCAAGATTGGTTGTGTGAATGTGCGTGGCTTGGAGTCTCCTTGGAAACAAGGGTACCTCTTAAACCACATAAAGTCACATGAATTAGAAATCATAGCCATAAGTGAGACCACACTCCATGAGCCGCGGGCTCTAAAGTCCATGTTTGAAAGACAGTTTAACATTAATTTTTCTCCCTGTCTGCCGAAAAGACAACATTCGTAGCCCCGGAGGGTAGACTGGTCGTCCTGGATGTCGACGGCAGCGATGGGTGTGCTTTTCGACTCATATCAGTCTATGCACCGCCTTTAACAGGTCGGCCGGATTTCTTTCGACGTCTAGAAGTATTCATAGGAACGTCTCGTCCTTTACTTTTAGTGGGGGACTGGAATGCTACCTTGGACACGCATCTAGACTACGTGGGCAGAGATAGAAATAGACGGGGATGCAAATGCCTCAGAGACCTGCTCAGACGCTTTCAACTGGCTGACAGGTACCGACTCGACCACCCAAATGCTCCAACTTGGACATGGGGCAACCGCATCGGGTCGTCGAGATCGTATCTAGATAGAATACTGTGTAGGAGAGTAGATAGAGATAGTGTAGGGTGTCCACAATTCCACATAGTCAGCTACATGGACCACAAACTTGTGACGTGTACGCTAGACTTAGATAAGACACATAGGCAGGGTCCCAGTTACTAAAAACTAAACGTGTCTTTCCCGTCCAGACAGGTTTTCAGAGACCGGAGTAGCACGCTAGTAAAGAGGGCTTTGACGGGAGCTATCATCAATAACAAATGGTAGTTCGCCCTCAAGAGAGCAATAAAAGCAGAAGCAATGACGTATAGCAAAGCACTAGCCATAGATAGAGAGTAGAGGGTGACCTCGTTAAGAAGCTAGAAGAGGCGATTAGAAGTGGCATCGGATCCGACGTTTTGGCGGCGAAGTTCGCCCTCGACCAACACTTCAACGCCAAACACGAAGAGTGTGTTGTCAGGCCTAGGATGCGTGCTCTAAAAAACGAAGGTGTTGGAGCCGCGTGAGAGGCCCGGGTGGCGGAGACGCAGCTGGGCAACAAAGCCACCATTCGGTCTTTGGTAGATGAATAAGGGCGCGAATTACTCGAGCCGAGTAAAATGTGTGAGGCCTTTCAGCAGCATTTTGCCCGTCTGTTCGGGACGAGTGGCGAACGAGAACGCAGGGTGGACTTCAGTGTCTACCTGCACAGCCTGCCACGATTCTCGACAAGAGAGGCAAGGTGCTGCGAAGGTGCCATCATGGCGGCGGAAGTGCGGAACGCGATGGCAGAATGCTCGAGGGACAAATCGCCGGGTTTGGATTGTCTACCCTATGAGTTTTACAGTTGTATGCCAGACTTATTTGGAGACGTCTTGACAGCAGTGTACTGCAACTGACAGCAAAACGGGAGCATCCCCGGTTTTGTGAGCCGAGGAGCCGTAACGCTGTTGAAGGAAGATCCAAACAAGGGTGACGTAATAGATAACTTTAGTCGCAGCACTCTGCTCAATGCAGACTTCAAAATTTTGGCCAAGGTGTTAGCCAAGAGATTGGTGCTTGTCATCGAGAAACTGGTCGACAAGACGTAAACGTGCACCGTGCCAGGCCGGAGCATCCATAACAACCTCCACCTGATGCGCTACATCATAGACAGAGTAGTTAAGGAATCTGGCATAGGTGGGGCTCTGATCAATTTGGATCAATCCAAAGCTTTCGATAGGGTGGACCATCGATACTTGGAGGCTGTCCTCATAGCGGCTGGTTTCGGCCCTGTCTTCCGCGCTTGGATAACTGCCTTATCAATTCGCGTGAAAGGGCATCTATCGAGACCTTTCAACATTGCACGTTTGGTCCGTCAGGGATGCTCCCTCTTGTCGCTTCTCTATGTATTGACTCTCGTGCCACTGTTACGGAAGCTGGCGACGCTGAGGAGCATCCCGCGAGAATTGGGATGCGGGACGAGCGTGTCCACATACGCGGACGACGTCACCGTCATAGTGTCTAGCCAAGAACACATCAAGCTGGTAGGCGAGACACTGAAAGACTACTAAGTGGTAACAGGTGCAAAAATCAACTGGGAAAAGTCAGTGGGCTTGCGACTCGGCACCTGGAGAAGTAAGCCCATGCCGTCCAGCTGCGCCTCTGTTGCGGGACGCTGGACCGACGGTCCGGTCGAGTTGCTCGGGGTCTCGTTTGGTCCGGACCTTCAAACGGAGAAGAACTGGGACGAGATAACAAGTAGGGTGGCTACTCTTGCCCGGCAATGGTCCGAG
>NC_068996.1:32629872-32631366 GCF_001194135.2 Octopus bimaculoides | reverse complement strand
CATTAGGAAGTTTTGTCGAACGAGCCAACCCTAATACTTTTATTTTTTAAACCTGGCAATCATTTTATCAATCTCTTTTTGCCGAAACAGTAAATCACAGGGACGTAATCACACTAGAACCAGTTGAGGAACAGACACAGGTACAGACACAGACAAACACACACATGCACACACGCATGCACACGCATGCACACGCATGCACACGCATGCACAAACACGGACGTTTGTATGTGTGTGTGTGTATGTATGTACATGAAAGTGTGTGAGTGTATGTATGTATGTATGTATGTATGTGAGTGCGTGTGAGTGTATGCATGTTTGCATATATGCACGTATGTGTGCGTGCGCGCAGGAGTAAATGTGTGCATGTATGTATGTATGCATGCATACATACATACATACGTATAAACATTGTGACTGCTTTCTTGTATAACAGCAAAGCCCTTGCTAGAAAGAATCATTGAAATGAGTCATTGAAGATGCAGTGTGAGGCTTTTGTATGACTCTTGAGGCCAGCCAAAGATTTGCACATTCTGTTACTTAATGCACAGCTGTGCTTGCTGGCAGAAGGAACTGGTGCCGCAGTATGAAGTCTGTTGACATGACTTTTCAATCCTCCAACTGAAAAGTACATTTTTCCATACGTTGCACATGTTCTGTTGTCATCAATAGCTGTATCACAATTTACAAGGGGTCGATTCCTGTGGCTTCTTTGATGGCTGACCAGGCCTGTATGACTTAAGCATTTCCTCCTACAAATCACACACGTAAAAATCAATACTTCTTCATTTGCTACTGGTTCATTCTTAAGCTTACTCCTGATCTTCTCGTGCTTCCTTCTCTCTCTCTTTCAAACTTCAAGCAACCACTGTGCACTCTTTTCTTCCTTTCATTTCGGTCTTGTGCTTCTCTCTCCCAATTGACATCTGCAGTTCCCATCTCTGTCAAAACAGTTTTAAGGCTGTCCTTGAACCTCGTTTTGGGTTTATGTGCTGGGTTTTGTGATCTTCCAGCTCACCATACAAAAGTTGCTTGGGAAGTTTTGTATCATTCTTTCTCAACAGATGTCCACCCCACCTCAAACGACTTTGCAATATGATCGATTCTACGCTCTTATTACAACTCTCAAGTTCCTCTAAATCAGTGATCGCCATTCTCCAATTTATGTCAAGAATTTTCTGAAGACAATGTTGATGGAATCGTTCCAAATGCTTCAGATGCTTACAATAAATAACCCATGTCTCACTTCCATGGAGCAATGGTGTCAGAACACATCTGCTACTAACCTTACATTAAGTTGAATAGATACACTATGGAGTACCAGAGACGCCAGTCAAGCCTGACTTTACTGATTCTATACTAAATTTCATTATCAAGACCATTGCTCAGAGTATTTCCTATGCACACACACACGCACACATACACACGCACACACACACACACGCACACGTGCACGCACACGCACGCACACGCACGCACACACACACACACACG
>NC_068996.1:32628372-32629711 GCF_001194135.2 Octopus bimaculoides | reverse complement strand
TTACCAAAATTATATAAGAATATCTTGAAATACTAAAGAGTAAATTTATTCAATGAAATCGCAATTGGCTTCAATCACAGCCTCCAGATGACATTGGAATTTCCTGCAACTCTTCTGGATGGTCTCCTTGCTTAAGTTGGTGAATACTGCTATAATCCTTGCCTTCAGTTCATCTTTGGTGTTACAAGGAGTTTTGTTGGTCTCTCGCTTAACTGTACCCCACATATAATAATCAATGAGGTTGCAGTCTGGGAAGTTAAGTGGCCAGATGTTAGGAGTGATGTGATCGCAGAAATTGTCTGACAGCCATGACTGGGTTCTCCTGCTTGTGTGGCATGGTGCAGAGTCCTGTTGCCAGCAGCCACACCCCCTTACCCCAGCGCAGCACTACCCCTTCCAGAAACTTGATGTAGGCTAAGTCTGAGGTTATGTGGGAAAGTGAATGGAGGCACAACATCGTCATCACTAGTGATCACTCTAAACACCATGAGGGTCTTCCAGCAGCCACCCCCTTAACCCAAGGCAACACTACCTCCTCCAGGCACTTAATGTTGGCCTTTGTGTTGAGTCTGAGGTCGTGTTGGAAGATGAATGGAGGCATAATGTCACTATCACTAGTGAACACTCCATGATGTTGACTGGATGTTTGATTTTTATCACTCTCGATACATGTTCTCAGATTGCGCTGTCTTCAGATTGACACCCCAAACATTCAGAACTGTTCGTATTGGAGCCTCCGGTGCAAATGCCAAGCGCTACAGCATGTCGTTTCCAAATTTCAGGCTGAGTGAATTGCGTCATGTTGCTGTTTTTCTCACAGACGTTGCACAACTGACCCTACTATACAGTGTAGTCGATAAAATCAAAAACAAACCATGTGCATGCGCGAAATAAAAAATGTAAATCGGCGACAATTTACCCATTGCACCCTGTATATATTGTTGTATTTCGGGATGGTTATTATTATTATTTCTTTGCCAAATAAACACCTGCACTATATATTCTTTCTTCATTCGTTTATTACTGTTCTTATTCTTACTCATGTTCATTGTCCGGAAATCTTTCGTCACACATTTGTGATCTCTTCAGTGACACTTTCCGTCCTCGTTTGTGCTCCGCTTAGTCCATTCTATGATGTATATCCTTATATGTACATGTGTCTGTATTTGTGTGTGTGTGTGTGTGTGTGTGTGTGTGTGTATGCAGGCGTGTCTATGTGGAAAGAAAGTTGCCTTCTAGCTACATGGTTCCAGGTTCAGTCCCATTGCGTGGCATTCTGGGCAGGTGTCTTCTGCTATAGCCTGGGACCGCCCAAACACTTTTGAGTCGATTTGGTAAA
>NC_068996.1:32624806-32628256 GCF_001194135.2 Octopus bimaculoides | reverse complement strand
ATCGCATACATTTCCACAATTCTCAACCAATTTTCACCAAACTTTATACACACATTACTTATGTCCCAAGGATGGTCATGCACTATAACATTTTCCCCAGAGCGCCCGCGTAAATAGACAAAAATGAACATAATTTGTGTATGTAGGGTCTTCCGTGCTTTTAAAATCTTTTTATAAAAGTGAAAGGATTTTGACTATTTATTTCCACTGTCCACCAGCAACGGTGATTAAATTGAGTAGAAACACTGAACGCATACATTTCCACAATTCTCAACCGATTTTCACCAAACTTTACACATACATTACTTATATCCCAAGGTTGGTCATGCACTAA
Source organism: Octopus bimaculoides (assembly GCF_001194135.2). Classification (NCBI taxonomy): domain Eukaryota; kingdom Metazoa; phylum Mollusca; class Cephalopoda; order Octopoda; family Octopodidae; genus Octopus; species Octopus bimaculoides. Next base: position 32,627,922 of record NC_068996.1, on the reverse strand, counting down.
ACATTTTGCCCAGAGCTCCCATGTAAATGGACCTAAACGGAATAGTTTTTTGGTCGTAGGGTCGTCCATACATTTTTAATCTGTTTATAAAAGGGAAAGGATTTTGTCTATTTATTTATTTCGACTGTCTGCCAGCCACGGTGATTAAATTGACTAGGAATGGTGTACGCGATGAATATCCAATACCAAACAATCTTAATCTCCATAATTAACTAGTGTGACCATCGGGAAGGATTATAGTAAAAAAAAACTATCATCTATTTCATGATGACCTCGAAGAGGAGCATTTTATGCAAAGCCATTAAAAAAAAAAAAATTTCAGACTTTAAAATATGTCTTTAACATTACTAAAACTGGTAGGGTTTTACCAAAAATAGAGATTTGTTGATTACTGAACGGTAACTCTTTAACATTAAAAAAATATATTTTGGGCCTGGGAGAGTTGCATCTTTGCATACAAAATGATTCCAGAAAATTGTTCAATGATAGGGGTAGCTGAATTTATCAAACTCTGTGATGGCATAACTATTACGTCTGAATATTACCTTAGAATACTTCGTGGGATATTTGTGAATATCCTTTATAAATTTTTCCTGAGCATATTTTGGTGTAGAGATGTGATAAACAAGTGAGCAGCCAAATTTATTTCATAAATGTTTAGCATTTTATTATCAAGCATTGAAGGTCGAGAGTGAGATCCTCTTGGAACCTCTGATATAACCCTGACTGCACGATTTTGTAAAGTATGAAGTTTACTTAACTTTGATTTCTTGACAGTACCCCAAGCTAGGTTATTGTATATTAAATATGGATTAACAAATGAAAAATATAACATTTTCGTCACTTTGTTGCCCCAAATCTTACGTTATTTACAGATTATTCGATTTTGTGTCGATAGTGTGGATTCTATTGCTTGAATGTGCAATTTCCAATTCAAATTTTCATGAATAAGGATTCACAGAAATTTTCTATATCTGAACCTTCTTTTGAACCAAAGTGATGTTTTGGAGACTGTGAAGGTAGGTCATAGTCATTAGCTGATGAACAGAATAGAGTTTACTTAGTTTTAACTATGCTCAGAAAAAGTTTATTTGCTGTACACCAGTCCCCACCCCAGCTTAACAACTGGTTGTTGGTTTGTTTACGTCCCCGTAACTTAGTGGTTCGTTATAAAAAAACGATAGAACAAGTACCAGGTTTTAAAAAAGTATTGGGGTCGATTTCATTCGACAAAAACATTATTGAAGGCTGTGCCCCAGCATTGCCGCAGTCTAGTCATTGAAACAAGTGATTGGTAACAGATATAATCTCTGTGGTACATAAATGTTTGTAATAGTACAAGGCTACAAATTCGTGGAGTCTGGTAATCACTAAAACAGCATTAGCACTTATTCATTTTAACGACCCTGGAAGGAAGGAAAGTAAGGCTAACTTTGGCAGATTTGAGATCAATATAAGGGCTAAGATAAATAACGACAAGATATTTTGCAAGTAACGATTCTGACAATTCATCCTCCTTCGCTAGTTTGCAGACTAAACATCATTACAACGCACACACACACACACACACACACACACACACACACACACACACACACACACACACACACACACACACACACACACACACACACACACACAGACACACACACACATACACACGAATGGTGATGTACTGAAATGCGCTACGTAGAAAATTCTTGAGTATTCCAAACTTTTTGGAGAAAGAATACAAATACATAACTGGCTCCATCTAACTCCAATTGTTAGAATACTCAAAAGAAATATAGAGATTATTTCAAGAAATAATGAATCATAATTTTGTGATTATACATAGTTAAGTGAAGACATCATGCTATTTAAAAGATATTGGTATATCTCAGACAACATAGTCGCGGTCTAGTGCAGAGAGATGTGTCAGGGGAACGCCGTTGTAGGAGAGTGAGAGGGGGTAGTATACGAAGAGGAGTAAAGTTGAGCTAGGAGGAAAAAAGGAACAGGTAGAAGGAGGAGGTGATACCTGGGGGAGGGATGTAGCGGTTTATCGATGGGGAAACCAAAGGCGAAGAGTGAAAGATAGTAGAATAGAACAATGATGAGAAAACTGTGAGAAGTGACAAAATGAAGAATGAAAAGAGAAAAAATGTTAAAAATATTAAAAGATATTAAAAAATATTAAAAATATTATACAACATCCAACGAAGTGTTTCGAGTGGCACAGGCGCTTCAAAAGCGGAAGAACGTCACTGGAAGACGGAAACTCACACTGTGCGCGCAACCGTGCGTTGCCATTTGGTGGCACGGAACAAGTAGGGAAACGTTTTGATACTATTCATATATCTCAAGTGGAGGCGTTTTATCCACACATCTCGGCAAGCAAAATTAGTTAACACATCATTTTGTTTTTTTATTCAGTGCAAATATCTATTTACATTAGTGTATAGAAACTCGAGGAAGCGAGCTGGCAGAAACGATAGCACGTTAGGCGAAATGCTTAGCGGTATTTCGCCTGTCTTTACGTTCTGAATTCAAATTCCATCGAGGTCAACTTTACCTTTCACCCTTTCAGGGTCGATAAATTAAGTACCAGTTGCGTACTGGGGTTGATCTAATCGACTTGCTCCCTCCCCCCAAATTTCGGGCCTTGTGCCTTGAGTAGAAAAGAATTGTCTTTATCTGGCCCGCGAGGTCTAGTTTATGTTTCAATTCGGCCCTTTTATGCAAACGAGTTTAATCTATTCTCAGTCTCAATGACGGCCTCAATCCGACCATGAAAACAACTGCATGTCAGCATCAGGTGGTTATCTTTAATATTGCTTATCATGTTTACGGAGATAAGTTTCAATGAGACCGTAGCATATATATGCATGTATATATTTTTTACATATACGTAGATAAATGTATATACACACTTACGTGTGTGTATTATACATACGTACGTACATACATACATACATACATACATACATACATACATACATATATATATATATATATATATATATATACATATATATATATATATATATATAAGTATGATATATGTGTTGTGTTTTTTTAATGGATGTTTGCGCCTGTTTAAATTTCAATGAGCTGGCATGATTATTAGAGCGCCG
>NC_068996.1:32614949-32624461 GCF_001194135.2 Octopus bimaculoides | reverse complement strand
GAAGCTCATGGGAAGTATTGCCAGAGCTAAGTTACGTGCGATGGGAAGTGAAGGAATCAAGGCCGCTGGATGGGCCCGAATGGTGGAAGCTCGGCAAGGAAATAGTTTCACTATACGATCTTTGACGAATCATAACGGCGTCTTGATAAACGAACCCGAGAAAATGGGTGAGGCCTTTCGGAAGTACTTCGCCCAACTGTTCGGGGGTGACGGCGGTCCTGATGGTGGGAGAGCCCTCGAGGACTTTCTTGCCGGTCTGCCGTGTCTCTCGGGGTCGGATGCGGAGTCTTGCGAAAGACTTTGCCTTTCATCCTTTCGGGGTAGATAAATTAAGTATCATTGAAACACTGGTGTCGATGTAATCGGCTAGTCCCCTCCCGCAAAATTTCATGCCTTGTGCCTTTAGTAGAAAGCATTATTTTAATTTCTTTTCTTTTCTTAATCCTAGTCTTCTTTTATTTCTGCCTTTTATAGTTTATGTTAAGTATGTGTTTAAATTTTTTCTTTTGTTCTTTTTGCTTACCAGAGCAATAAAGAAGACATGTAAATTGCTTTGACAGATTTAAATTTTTAAAAAAGGTAAATGGTTATTATGTAGTGTAAAAAAATTATTATTTTTGATTTTATGATAAGGATTCTGATTTTTTCAAAACTTTACAAAACAAAAAACAATAAAAAGACAATATTTACGCAAAGGGATATAAAAAGAGTGAATACAGTACTAGATGATAGAATACAATAGACATGAAGCCTTGTAAACGATAAGTCAACAAAAATTAACAAAAACAAAGACAACAAAATTCAGACAAATAATTTCACAACAGTAGGTGTTTGACGTCACAAGTTAGCAATTTTCAGGCACTGGACATATGTGCGCATCTCGGGCAGGCCCAATTAATGGCACTTTCATGCCTGTAGAGTTTATCTCGACCTGGTAATACCCCCAGTCAGGTAGCACAGCTACGGCAGACATTTCTGAAAATCCTCCTTGGGTCCCGACGTGAAGTTCCTCTAGAACAGGCCATCCTTTTCATCCTCTTCGACGTTCAGCTTTCCCAAAGCGTAGCGTCACTTTTGCCGGCTACTAATCTCTTTGCAAAACGCCGAAAGGCAACTTCCACCGACCGTATTGCTCGAATGACAGGAGGCTGTGAGCACCCAACAATACCTTAAATATCAGACACCCTGCCTCGGTCTACGCTTGATTCAGGATTATAGCTTTGTCAAAAAGATGAGCTGTGGAAATCCAAATCTGATAACGGAGGCCACTCCTGCTCGCAGTCAAGGAAATGCTGGAGACGTCACATCCTCGATGCATGTCTGCCCATAATCAACTACGGCAAACTAAGCCCTCCGTTTGTTGCCAGCAAATGGATCGCCTACCAGTGAAATGCATTTGCTTTTCAGAAAACAGAAAGGAAGACGCTTTAGTTCAGTGACACACGAATTAGAATAAAGCGATCAGGCAGTAGTATATAACGGAGGCGATGCATGCATTCACTACCTCATCCCGAATTTTCAGGGATAGCTTTGCCTCGGCCCATTCCTGGCTGAGATTGGCTACCCTGCACAACATCATATCCCAGATTTCCATTTAGAGATTTAAACCAAAGCAAAACCTGGTTTCAATAGATAGCTGTTTACTCTTCCTACGGCGCAAATGTCGCTGTACAATGACGCGATCCAGTCAATGAAACAGGGACTAAAACCGGCCGTTTGAAGGACAGCTGCCAGATATTGATGATTTTGTACTTTTGTTCATATTTTATTGTTGTTGATGTCTGCGACATGATGGGTCTTGAATGTGAATATATTTTGTTATTGTAACTGTTGCTTCCACTGTTAATGTTGTCGATATTGTTGTAGGCGCTACTTCCAGTGATGTTGCTTGCACAGTAATCACTCTTGCTGTGGTCACATGATTTTGTTTCAATTGCTGTTGCTGTTTCTGTTGTAGTTGCTAATGAAGCTGTTGTGCTGGCGGTAATAGAGACTTATTTCAACTGTCATTTCTGTTGCTGTTAGGGGTAGAAGGCCTTGAGGTAATTGTTGTTTCCAATCGGCACTACCTCCTACAGTTGCTACCCTCATGAAATTGCTACTAGATCGTGATGCTATCAAATGTCTAAGGATACCCTGAATCAGAATTTCCTATCCTTCCCAACCCACCCTGTTTTTCGGAATCTTTTCATTTTCAGCTGCGAGCTAGGTTTCTCTAAAATCACCATCTGCCAGAAGTAGTGGCTCGACGGAACGAATCTAACTGCCGTTAAGACAGCAGCCGAATATCGACTGTCGCTCAGATCGAAAACTTTCGATTGATCATATCCCCGGTCAAGTGAGGTTTGCTAACTAATCTGGAGATCATCGCATATAAAACGGTTTGGATATGCACACGTCTTTCGTTTTCTCGACCGCTTTCCGATAAGTGCCAACATTTTTGCTTGCATCCTGAGCAAAATCCTAAATTTGGCATTTGGGAGAGTTATGAGTCGAAAATTGCCGATTATATCATCCTTGCGCCTTCCACAGCAGTTCTGCACTCTCGGGCTTGGACACCTGGGGATACACTCATACTACTTTTAGTTGCAACGTATATCTGTCAGGAACTCGGTGAGCAAGTCTGGAATGTATGAGTAAAGCTCATAGGCTTTTGATATACGCCCTGCACAATTAGTTATCACATACCATATTTCAATTGTGGCTCCTCGCTTTTTCACGTTCCGCATCATACACTGAATGTCAAGGGACTAAAACCATTAGTCAGGTCTTTGTTCCACCGCTCACAAGGAACAGCTGAAAAGCTGCATACATGTTTGTAATTGAGTAGCATTTGTCCATTCTGATATATCAAAGACCGAATAGTGATTTTGTTACCACATTTCACCACTGCCACCCGACTTCAACGCGCTCGCACACAGACACACAGACACACACACATACACACCTAATATGTTTACCTAAAAACACATTAATAAATATATACACATAATACGTTTAAAAATGTGGTCAATCGATCTTATAGAAATAATTACATAACCCTTTTGAAGAAGGATACGTTCCACTATTGTAGTCTCGAGCAGGGAAAAAGTTGAGATATTCACAGCTCTTGTACCTGAGATTTAAACGGGTTGAGAAAGGTTTGGCGAGAAAACTGCAAGGATTTTACGTAAGTAATAATATGAGTTTTATATAATAAATGAAATTTAGTTATTGCTTATTGTAATTACCATGTTACAATAAATTAAAAATTACTAAATTACATTAGACACGAAAATGCCAACATCTTTTATGTGTTATAGTAACACAGACCATATAACAGAAAATTATTCTGTCTGTTTTTTTTTATGACAATCGTGCCTTCATTGTCCAATCTGTTATTCCGCAATAAAATTACATAGATAAATCTTGAATGTATCAACATCCTGGAAAAACAATGCACACAGCTCGCACTTCTTATAGAAAGTAGTACAACAATGTGTTTGGAAAGTTACTTCAATATGGATACAATCTCCAGTGATACTATCTCCATTACTTGTCTGCCGGCTTTTGAGAATCTCAATGACCTGCAAGTCCACCAAACATTTTCGCAGTTTTCATCGCCGTTTTGGCTGCTACTAAACCAAATGGTTATCTTTAAGATGTTTGATTGAATGCCACATACTCCTGTCGATCAGCTTGTTTCACTCCAGATTAAATCCCAAGTGCAACTGAATATCAAAATCGTTTGCTGCATTTATGTCCAGCGAGCATTGCCAGAATTTTCCAGAATGTTGATTCGTAACCAAACTTATTAAGAGAGATATCAGAACACAAACATTTGCAGACAAAATTCATAATAATTACTTGCTCGCCAATTTCTCTCTCTTGTATCCTCACTGAAAAGCAATAGAGTACACAAAATAAATGTACGCTGATTGAAAGAGTGCATATTGGGCAAGCTTTTCATTTTCGTTGGATCTTCATCTTTTTCTACCTGTAACTGTTTAAAATAATAATTCACTGTGAACTGAGCCCTCAACTGGAAGGGTTGTCGTAGTATGGCAAAATTTCCTCTGAAGCCTTTACATTTTATATGCAGTCAAACACTACCATGTAGAGTCGGAGAGCATGACAGTGGACATGACTGCTGCTTAAATGGCAGTGACTTTTCTACTACTGAACGAAACCCACTCACAACGTTGTGCGACATGTAACTGGATGTAAGTATCAATCGATTTTATCACCGATAACATGTACTACCGTAGCGATTCAGCGTGAAGTTCCGAAGCTAGTTGATATCCAATAAATTCTTTATAGGTAACGTTGTCACAAACATAGCACGGAACAAGTGAGAGATTTTCAATTTCCGATATGTTTTTTATTTGATTCAAAATTAACACGTCAGAGTCTCAGACACTTCTTTGAGAACTAGTTTCATAACAGATTTTAAAAAAATCATCCTGAATATTTTTACGTTTCAGGGTTCTTCTATTATCCGCACCCTGACAATAGCTTCGTGCGTCAAAATCTGCTGTTGATTATAAAACAGATCGAAAGCAGATAAGTAGTGCCTATTTTTTCCAATTTGCTTTACCTTCTGTTATTGACCGTGAATAGATATCACAGAGTATTCATTCATTTCTCAATGTTATTTTATAGTTCCTCCTTTTAAAAGCATCTATCTATCTATCTATCTATCTATCTATCTATCTATCTATCTATCTATCTATCTATCTATCTATCTGTCTGTCTGTCTGTCTGTCTGTCTGTCTGTCTGTCTGTCTGTCTGTCTGTTTTACTCTCACTCTGTCTCTTTCCCTCTCTCGCTTTCTCTTTTTATATAATCGCGACAGAATTGGACGCAAAAGTATATATTAAAAATTATTAGTCATTTTGAAAAATAGACTCGACATAAATAGAGGGTACTCGGTGATTTTTCTGATAGATTTCATCTCACTTGGAAAACTATTTCTGATTCTGTTGCAAGAATTTGTTGCTAAAAGTGAATTTTATGATTTGAGTTGTAAAGCAAACATGGAAGTTATTTTAAAATATGAAGAATTAACAAATTGCTTCTTGTCTTCCATAAAAATCCAGAGCGTTGGAAAACGGATGCTTACGACACCAAACTGCAGTGACAAATAAAAAACGAGTTTTGGAAGAGCAATCCACCCATCCATCCACCCATACACACACCTGTCCGGTCTGTCTCTTATCACTATGACTGATTTCATGGATCAGATGTCTCCAGATTGGGCGATCAATAGTTAACTGGTATCACTTGTTACTGGAGATAAATAAATCTTTAAGGTTCTGCTTGGCAGTCTCCTTGAGTCCCAATTTGGATCCACCAATGTTTCGATAGCTGTCTATTAGTTGTGAAAATAGGATTTTCTCTGGGAGTTTATCATTGTCAAGTCTGGCATTGTGGTCTATTCTTTAAAAATTTCACTGATGGCACATGGATTGAATGTTAAACTTCAGGAGGACTTCAGAATTTGAGTTGTACTGCCGCAATTTGATGTTCATGATAGTTCTCAGATATCGCATGACAAAGGCATGACAAACCCTTTTCGCTTGTGTTTTGTAATGTTCTGCAGGCGGAATTTGAACTCAGAATGTAAAGGCGGATGAAATGCCACTGAGCATTTTGCTTGGCATATTAGCGATTCTGTTAGTTCACCTATAATGATAATCATTAGTAGGACGAAATATATTAACAGCAATGATGCTTTTCGTGATGATGCTGAAAATAAAAATAATGTACATGCACGTACATTTATGAATGTTATTTCAAAATCTATGACCATAAATACAATATTTTTTAAAATTTAATATTTTTCAAATTTGTTTTATTTGTTTTAGTCATTTGACATGCTGAAGCACCGCTTTGAAGGGTTTTAGTCGAACAAATCGATCTCAGGACTTATTTTTTAAAATCCTGGTAATTATTCTATTGGATTCTTTTGCCGAAATGCTAAGTTATGGGGACGAAATACATCAACACCGGTTGTCAAGCGGTAGAGAGGGAAAGTACCCACACATACACACATATACGACGGGCTTCTTTCAGTTTCCGTCTACCAAATCCACTCACAAAGCTTTGGTCGGCCCGAGGTTATAGTAGAAGACACCTACCCCAGGTGCTACGCAGTGGGACTGAACCCGGAGTCATGTTGATTGGGAAGCAAGCTTCTTACCACACAGCTACGCTTGTGTGTTTATATAGAAAGTATTTATGTAGAGTGGATCCCACAACAATTGCTGGTGGGGTTCGTCCGAACCTGTCGAACCTTCCCTGACTATATTTATGTATGTATGTATGTATGTATGTATGTATGTATGTATGTATGTATGTAAATAGTTAGGTAGACAGGAATCAGGGAGGGAGAGAGAGGAAGGTATGCATGTATATACATGTATATATATATATATACACATTCACATACACACAAACACAACCACACACATACACACACACATACGCACACACACATACAACACTCACACACACATATATATACACAGATATATGTATACATGCACACGTACAAACATACATCTGGTTAATTACGTTGCATTCTATATTTGCATTATTCACTCTCCCTTTTTCTAGTTTTTCCCTTTATATTTGGATTGTTTTCTTCATCCTCTTTCTCTCTCTCTCTCTCTGTCTGTCTGTCTGTCTCTCTCTCTCTCTCTCTCTTTCCTTCTCTCTAATCATTCTTATATGTCTCCTTGTCTCCGTGGTCCTGCTTTGCCGTAGTCACATATTGATTTCCTTTTTTTTTCTCTTTCCAGTCATGCCAGTTCTGTTTCAAATGTCATAATGTTTACACTAACTATTCTGTCCCTAATCATCACACACCCATCATCTACCGATGTATCTTGAACCCATCATCCCAACATTATCTAACTATAATCTAACCCAGCTGCCACCCATTATCTATACGCTTCCCGTACCCCCATCATGTAACTAGTATTTTACCATCATCTATATATCATTTACCCATCGTTACTCATATTTCTATTTGGTTATTGGACGTAATTAAAAAAAACATCTTTTTATCATGTATTGTTGTTGCTGATTCATTTTGCTGTCGCTGTTCCTCTTTTACACCACTCACAAAACATACCCACGTCACACCAATAACTCAATCTTCCTGTTCATTTCGTCGGCTACTTATAGCCATTTAGCGGCAATTAAGTAGACCAACTGCCACGTAAGCACTGTACATCAGCATCTCTGTACTCCACAATGACAATCTGTGCCACAAGCATCACTATAACCATCACCTTCACCGATGATCGTTTCCATCATCATTCCTACCAGCAGCATGTTTTCACCACTACCATCATCACTAGCGCTATCATAACCACCACCACATTCATCTTCACCATCTCCACTCCAGTCACCATCATTGTCTCCACCAACCACCGTTACCATCACCACAACCACCAGCATCACAGTCTCCATCAGCACCACTATGATAATCCCCTTCCCTATTCTCATCACTTCGCCAGGACCAAGAATATCATTACCCGATCACCACACTTACAGCCACTTTTGTACCCCGACCACCACTAACAACAACAACAACAACAACAACAACAACAACAACAACAACAACAACAACAACAACAACAACAACAACCATTAATCACATCGATACTTCTGTTCGATTCATCATCATTCGCTGTTATATCTATCAACCACGTCACTGCCACAACTGCTCACAACAAAACACTCCAACGAAGGAAACTTATCTGGTCACAAGCTCTGCTAGAAATAGCAACCCTATCTTCTTCACTTCGTCTTGAAAGAGGACACATTGGACACTTTTATCCGGACATAAAAGAAAAAAAGAAATAGAAGTGGTCGTTGCTGGAACGATGTTGATCAGAGTTGACTTATAGCTAAGTAACACCAACCTCCAAAAACTCCCGCCAATCGATCCCTTCCAATACTCCAAATTTTACCTAACTCTGTCGCTACATCCCCCACCACGACTTGCATACCAGCAAGCAAAACACAATCCAAACCCATTACCAATACTACAACCATCAGCACCAGCATAACCATTACCGCCATTAGCACCATTACTATATCCACTTCTACAGCCACCGGCATCACCATTATTCTCAGTACCACCATAAGCAATTACAACGAAAACAACAAAATGACCTTCGATCCCTCTACATCGCACACAAGAACGACGACGACGAATACCACCACCACCACCAACAACAACAACAACAACAACACCACTACCACCACCACCACCACAATCCTTGCAAACAACACTAACAATGACAACAACAAAAGTCTATCCCTACACCCCCTCACTAGCACGTAAAACGCTGCAATATTTTATTACAGATTTACTTGCTGATTAGCAAAGCAGTAAAGCACATCACTGCATCAATCAGCCACCCACAGCCGACCACATCACATCAGCCCTCCTTACTCCTATTTGCCTTTTCATTCTAACATCCATTGATCCATTTATCCATCCACCCATCCTGCCAGACAGCAGCCAGCTCGCCCTCCAAGCCAACCAACAAAACCAGTCAACCACATGGTTACGCATGGCTGCACTCCCTATTTAGCTAATTAAAAAATATACAATGACACTGGCAATGAAAAAATTATCAAAAAGGGAAAGAAAAAGAAAAAGAAAACAAGCGAAATAACGCCTAGCCATGGGTACAGTGTGCTTATCTTTTATATTTTATTAATTGTTGCTATTCTCTTGAAACTTTATTACAAAATGTACAAATATTTTAGTTAGAACAATGTTAATATTTGTGTGCGTATGTGCGTGTTGCATGCATGTGTGTGTGTGTGTGTGTGTGTGTGTGTGTAAGTGCGCGCGCGCGGGATACTCTTCTTCGGGTAGCAAATAAAGAAATAATTACTATTAAAACAATAGTATTAATATTAACAATAATAATTGCTATCTTTACAACTAATTAATGAGGAAGAGTAAATCGATGGTAAGACTTAGCAGAAGTAGTCATGTATTGATTTTACAACTAGTGAATGCCATTTTTAAATGTATTATCATGTTTACATGTTGCCTGTGTAGCAACTATATACGACTACACTTTAATACGTGCACGTGTGTGTACGCGCAAATACACAGGTCCGCTAAAGACATGACTATACGCACTGTATAAATACACATATTCACTCTGTAAGTATTGAGTTCTCCCTATTTAACTGTGTCGTTTGTTGTTAAGCATTACAGAACTTATAGATGTGAATGAGTGTACGTACATATCTTGATCTCTCTATCTTCGTCTAACTGGCAATATATATATATATATATATATATATATATATATATAATACAAATAATAAGTGAGTATATGCATATATACGTACATGTATGTACATACCTACATCTACATGTATATATAGATGCATATCTGGGTACAGGACGTCGCAAAAAACGTGGACAAAATGAAAAACGGAACATAAACAGAGTACAGAAAACACACAGGCCACATAGAGAACATTTCCTTCA
>NC_068996.1:32613226-32614355 GCF_001194135.2 Octopus bimaculoides | reverse complement strand
GAGAGAAAGAGAGAGAGAGAGAGAGAGAGAGATAGTAGTAAAGAGGAGAGGCGAAGAAAAACAGAAGGAAGACGAGAGGGGGAGAAAGATACAAAGATAGATAGAGTCGCGTCAGAAATATATATATAATATGTAGGTAGGTATGTATAAGTGTGTGTATGTACACATAGACTTATACACATATATACACACACATTTATTATTATTTTTTCTTAGTGTGGTATACTATGTATACTTTCCTACTTTAAAAGTATACCGTGTATGCTTTTCCTTCTCTCTGTTTGTCTGTCTGTCTGTCTGTCTGTCTGTCTCTGATGGAGCCAGGGAGCTCCATCAGGTTACAATTATGTAAGAGGTACCCATTTGAGAATATCACATGCATCAATGAGAACTGCATAGTATGTAATATTAAACCTGGTATTAACTGTAGAACTAGAAATGTAGTCTACAGCATAAGGTGCCTAGAGGGTGCTTGTAATGACAAGAAAATGACATACAATGGTGAGACATGTAGAAATATTGCGGAGAGATTAAATAAACATTTGAGACAATATGACGACAAAAAACAGTCCATAATCTACAAACATGCAATAGACCAATATGGGGACACACTGAGTCGACTTGACATCCGTATTTTATCCAAGCACCCGGAGGACCCAACACTCAGAAAAATACAGGAGTACGGCCTCATAAATGGAACATCCCAAATACTACATAGGAGATATGCGTACAAGGCAGTGATACCACAATTTATACACACACAGGTAGATTTGTTAGTAAGCTATTATGTAGACGTATATATATATATAAACACGTAAATGAATGTGTAAGCAAACTGAAAGATAAGTAGATAGATAGGTACATAGTAGATAGATAGGTACATAGGTAATACGGACAGACAAGCACACATACATGTATAACAGACAGACTTACATAGTAACAAAAACCCATACACATAGACACACTCAAACATCCACAGACAAAGAGATACAGGCACAAATACACACACGCACACAACCATACAAACATGAACACACAAACACATGAATATACAGAATACATACATACAAAAGTATACATACGCATCATATATATGTATATATATATATATATATATATATATATATAT
>NC_068996.1:32612085-32613048 GCF_001194135.2 Octopus bimaculoides | reverse complement strand
TATATATATATATACATGCACACATACACTCATACATACATACATACATACATACATGCATATGTGTATACACAGGCATACTGACACACATGCGCACAAGGAAACAAACAAAAAGAATGCTGCTCCGATAACAGAGAGTCAACGATTATCGTAATTATTATAGTAATTATTATAGTAATACATATTGTTCATAATGATGAAAAAAGAAAGTGGAGAATTATGGATGTATGTATAATTTATTTTTATAATATAATAAGGTTGAAAATTTTTTTATATAAAAACAATACAAATAAATTATAAATTATAAAGCTCTAAAAGAAATGGCAGATGCCAAATACCTACATATATGTTTTGGTTCATGCCCCTTGGTGATTAGTAATTCTAAGCGTTTGGGTAGGCTCATATGCTAAGAATTAGTCATCATTTTCAACTATATGAGACAGAATCTTATCAGGATTTTATGAATTTATACCACAAAGGTTAACACACACACAGACACACACACACGTATAGGTGCAGGCATTGCTGTGTGGTAAGAAGCTTGCTTTCTAACAACGTGGTTTTAGCTTCAGTCCCACAGCATAGCACCTTGAGCAAGTAACTTCTACTACAACCTCGGGCCAACCAAAGCCTTGTGAGTTTATTCGGTTGTCGGAAACAGGAATAAGCCCGTCGTACACACACACATGTGTGTGTGTGTGTGTGTGTGTGTGTGTGTGTGTGTGTGTGTCTTTGTGTTAATGTTTGTTCCCTATCACTACTTGACAACCGGTGTTAGTCTGTTTACGTCCCCATAACTTAGCAGTTCGGCAATAGATACCGATAAAATAAGTACGAGGTTTAGATAAAAATATAAGTACTGGGGTCGATTCATTCGACTTAAAATTCTCCAAGGCAGTGCCCCAGCATGGCTGCAGTCATATGACTGAAACAAATGCAGGCTATATATATATATATATATAT
>NC_068996.1:32605523-32610026 GCF_001194135.2 Octopus bimaculoides | reverse complement strand
ATACGCCACTAAAGTGACAAAGGCCACTAATCACCTATGTTATAATCTCCACTTTTACTGTTTATGAAACCAGCGTTTGATTTCAATGGAAATATTATAAGCTGACAAAGCGAGATGAGTTTAACGATAGGCGCCGTGATAGCCACCGATGAGCATTCAGATGCGTGAACATCAAAATGCGAAATCATCGACGATCTGGCTATATCTGTTGCCGTGGGGATCTTACCTCCCTCGTCAATAATTAAGATAGGGCTTCTGTGGCTATAGACTTGTTTTGACTCTTATTTCTAGCAATACTGCTGCTGATTAGTGTCCTTTGTCACTTTAGTGACGTATATATTTCTGTCTTTGGGTTGTAAAATTGCGAATTAGCCACGCATATCCAAATCCAATTCACTGCTAGTTAATTTTTATGTAACAAACTTACATACGAACATTCCACATGATTTGGGAATTACTGCCATAAAACGTTAGGTTGAGAAATATAGAGAAGTGATCCCCAGTAAATTTACTGTAACCTTCATACGAGACACAGTCAGCTTCATCCTCGAAAATAATACATTCCTTTACAACAGAAGAATCTACCTCCAAATTCGAGGCATAGCTATGGGAAGCGATTTTCTCCAGTTGTCGTGAACTCAATATTGGGATATCTATATAAAAAATTGAAGAAAACTACGGCATGACCTTTAGAAGACATATAGAGGACACATAGAAAGGATACCTTGATCATTGTTTCCTAATTTGGACCAAACCCCTAGAAAATCTGGAAGAATTCAGCACCCTCTTGAACAATCTATATCCTAGTCTCAATTCACAAGAGAAATGAGCAACGCACAATTACCATTTCTTGACATAATGATAATTAAAAACAACGCCACAATCACAACTGATATTTATTACAAAATCACAAATACACACTAGTATCTAAATTTCAAATCATGCCACCCTACACACACAAAGCACAACATCCCGTACTGTCTAGCCAGGAAAATTTGTAATATAGTAAATGATACCAGGAACATACGACTTATAGAACTTAACGGATTTCTGCTCAAGCAAAATCACTCTCTCCTACTTGTAGAAAATAGCATACAACGAGCAAAAGGTTACCTATATAACAACTTAGGGCAATACCAGAAGCCATCAAAGGAACACAATACCATTTCTAGTAACACGATCCGCATCACCGAAACATTTTTAGCATCATCAAAACAAATTTGTCAATCATAAAACAAAGTGAAAAAAAAACAAAACATAATAACGAATGAAACATTTATCTTAAGCAAAAGACAATTACATAACTTAAAGAAACTATCAACAAAGGCAAAATTCAACATGAACAAACAAGATGAAACATTCACAGTATCCAGAACAAAAAATGGACAGATTTTCACAAATGCAGATATGAACTGCAAAAAGAGAAATTTGATCTACTGCGTTAAATGCTCTAATTGCGAGGAACTATATATTGGCGAGACAGGGAATGCATTATCGGAACGCTCACGAGTTCACGGGCAACAAGTCCGGAGCACAAATGTTGGACAAACTCCATTGGGTGAACATATAGAAACATGGGTCAGAAATGTTTCTAATTTTTCATTTCCACAAACTACATGACGCACGTGAGGTTGGAAGAAAGATAGAAGAATAACGGTTTATTAAAATGTTCAAAATATTTTTAGCATATGAAACATACACCTTCATTCACATCGCAAACTTTAAAATTTTATTTTTTATATTTCACATTTTATCTTATAATAATTCTGCTTGCTTGTCAGTTACTTAGCCCGTCCGTAACGCTTCCAAGTGATTAGTTGGAGAGGAAGGGGAGGTGGTAGTGATTGAAATATGTACTTGTTTTAGCTAAGTTTTTCTTCCGTTACTTAGACCATCTCTAACGCTTTCACGTGACTAGCTAAAAGGAAAGGCGAAGAACGAAAGATAAAGGAAAGAGAACAAAAAGGGTAAAGCGAAGAGTGAGAGACAAAGAGGGAGAGTACTGTGTATTAAGTTTATAAAATTGTGAATAATGTATAAAAAGTGGGCAATCACTCGTATTTGGTCTCAGAGCTGTCAATAATTTTAAAGATGGTTGTTCGTTAATATCCGTAACAATTTTTCAATTCCGCGTGCACACACACTCATTGACTTTCATGTTCATGACTTGAATAGTGAAACACACACTCGGACAATGTATGTAATGTACGTATGTATTTTTGTATGAATGTATATATGTATGTATATATGTACGTACGTGTATATGAAAGTTAATGGATGTACGTGTGCGTCTGTGTTTGTGTGTGTTTGCGTGCGCATGCATGTGTGTGTGAAAACAAATACATAAATCTGAACACGTTCGCGCGCGCAAACACACACGTATACCCATTATTTTTCAGATATATATACATGAATAAATACATACATTCACTGTGTAAGTGTGTGTTTGTATGTGTGTGAGTGTATACAAATACATACAGCTGAACACCCTCGCGCGTACACTCAGTAGGACACAACCACACACACGTTCACCCATTATCTTTCATATACACTGCATACATACATAAAATAGTGTTTCACTATTCAAGTCATGAACATGAAAGTCAATGTGTGTGTGTGCGTGTGTGTGTGTTTACGCACGCGCGCGCTATCGTCTGTTTCACTCTCCTCCGGCTTCAAAGCAAATGTCGCTTTCAACAAGTCATGAAAACAAAAGTAAATAAAAAAATTTATGGAAATTCACGAAGTTTGTGACAGCTTCGAGACCAAATACGGGTGATTGCCAAAATGTCTATATATAAAGTGCATTAAGTAACCATCATATTCCGATTTCCTTCACTTCTCAATGTATAGTAGATGAGCGACTATTTTTTGATACCGACTCAATGCAGGCTACACTTTCAGGTTTTGGGATGAAATTTTCAGAAATAACCCAATAAGTTTACCATTAATTCTGTGAAATATTCGCGAGTCACGCTAGTATTTATTATTATGGTTATCTATTTCTAGCACCACTATAATCAGGCGTGTCGTGAATCTCCCTTCCACTATTATCAGGATCCCTTTAGCTTGAGATCTTCATTATCTTTTACAGCCGTTTTATTACATCACTGCCCCTCTCTCCCATTTTTGCTAACTCTGGTCAGCCTTGGTGGTCATTTGATATCATCTGACATCTGTTATTCTTCATCCCTTTATCTATAAATGCACCCCCTAATCTCTGTCGACATGCCTACCCCCATACACTGATTAACATGTTTCTACTCTACTATGTCCACATGTCTGTCCTTCCCTTTGACTATAATATATATTCCTATTCTACTCTTATTCTCTATTCAAAATTGCAACTAGCAACTTCCACTATTCCTCGCAATGGATTATCATCGAACGTTCTCATTTGAAGCTGCAACTGGTTTTAATTATAATTGCATTTATTATTTGATCTTGGATTTACCTAACGCATTCCTATTTTACTCTGATCCTTCCCCCATTCTTCACAAACTGGAATAAAGTAATTTTCTCGATTGCAGACTTTCCCTCGTTTTTAAATCTCTCTGACTCTCTCTCACTGATACTCAACCTATGAAATATTTACTCAATATGAAGATCTGCACACTTAGTTATTCTAGAAACAGCTGTAAGAGATTCTGTACATATATATTCTCTATCTAAATTAAATGCTTGTTTTTAATTCATGTCAAATGGTTTGCTTTTTCATTTTTACTTTAATCTATCTATCTATCTATCTATCTATCTATCTATCTATCTATCTATCTATCTATCTATCTATCTATCTATCTACTTTAATCTCTCTCTCCTCTTTCTATACACACACACACACACACACACACACACACACACACACACACACACACACACATACACACACTAGCAAAGATACCCGGCGTTGCTCGGGAATAAAATAGCATAGTTCTTTATTGTTTCACTTGTTTCGCTCATGTGACTGCGGCCATGCTGGAGCACTGCCTTCAGACGAAGAAATCGACCCCAAAATTTATTCTTTGTTAGCGTGTATATATATATATATTGTTATGTATATCTGTGGTGGCGAGATAAACGTTTGTCGACGACTTTTTGGTAGAAGTGAAATGACGTTGGTATGGATATAAATATATATATACAGGAAGTGAGCATGGGACGAGACAGATAATCTTGTTTACTTCCTGCTAACGAGCGAGGCAGGTAATCTCATTTGCTTCTTATTAAAAAGGGGATTGAGAATACAGCTGGGACTTGGCGTGGATGGTACAAAATACGAAAGGGAGCTGCATACGGGGAGGTCTGCTCACCACCTACCTTTGAACCATTGAGGACTGGACATGAGGTTCTTTGGGTATTACATCTGTTGTTACATAATCTCAATCTTTGAATATTAATTCCCTGTTTGAACAATTCCTGTTGTTGCGATCAGAAGTTTTCCCCTTTTATACATAAGATTTGCCTGATCGTAACAATATATATATATATATATATATATATATA
>NC_068996.1:32603199-32605297 GCF_001194135.2 Octopus bimaculoides | reverse complement strand
ATATATATATATATATATATATATATATATACATATACATATATATATACATATGTATTTATAAAGGAGACCACTAGGCGGACTGTTCATGTGCTAGAAGAAGATCACATGTTTTATTATTTTGCTAAATTTCCTTTGAGAACAATTCGGTCTTAGTAGACACATTATATTTGATCTTCTTCTAGCACATTAACAGTCCACCTAGTGGTGTCCTTTATATATATGTATATATATGCATATATATACATATATACATATATACATATATATGCATGTATATACATATGTATATATATATATACATATATATACATGTATATACATACATACATATATATATAGAATACGAGATTCTATGTTATGCACAACTTTATAGTGGTGGTAATGTAGTGGTGTGGTCTTTGTATATTAGAAACATTTTACATTAATAAAAATAGTAAAAACAAGAGCACTCAGTGAGCGCAAATCTCCGCCAAGGCAACACCAATGTCCTCTCAACGATTAGCCGGAGATGATTTTAAAAATGAGAATATCTGAAATACACTCGATTGCTCTAACAAACGAGAATACTAAAAACCGACCGCTTTTAAAAATTAAGTAAAAAAAAAAAGACGGAAAACAATCCAGAATCCTAGTCCGGTACCGGATCGATCCCAAAACCTAATCAGTTTGTGCCAGTCACGAGGCCAAACATCCCTGAACGAACGTTTCATTCGAATCCATCCAGCGGTTCTTGAGATATCTTGTCCACGGAAAGCAAACAAACAAACACGACTGGAAACAGTACATCTGCCTTCCCTAAGACGGAGGTTATAACATAATTATGATTAATCGGCATGATGAACTTATTCTAAGATGCCAACGAGTTAAATATATATCCTTTCTATACTATAAACACGCATAACATTATACTTATAATTAATTTTTTTCTTATATTATTCGCAACCATCAGATTTCATTTTGATAGTTGCATTTGCGCTATTACATTTATACTTATGTGACCATTACTATATTTTCGTTTCTATTAAATGCCTATGAATATATAAGTATATATGTGAATTTATGCGAATGTAAGTGTATATATGCATATATATATACATATATATACATATATATGTATGTATGCATATACATACATATATATATATGTGTGTATGTGTGTGTATGCGTGTGTATGCGTGTGTATGTGTGTGTATATGTATGTATATAGTATGGCCCAAGAGTCTTTGATCATTCTTTTATATTTTTTACTTTTTTTCTTTTCAGTGATTTTATGGACTAGGTCCTGGAAATTAATTATGGAAAAATATGGCACCGCACAACGCACCCAAGCGGCGAAATTGTTCTATCAAAATCAGGGGTCAATCATTCAAACCCATTGAGCACCAAAGAGAATTGCTCCCCATAAAGTGTACAGTATGGTGTGCAATTACGGTGGATGAGATAATCGGGCTTTATTTCTTTGAGAACGATGGGAATGTTGTCACTGTGACCGGTGAACGTTTTTGCGCCCAACCATTCAAAACAAACCCGATATGTGGTTCCAGCAAGGTGAGGCTCATACCGCAAGAGCGACAATGCAGTTGCTGAGGCAATATTTTGGAGAAAGAATCATCTCTTGCTACTTCGATGTCAACTGGTTATTGCACTCCACGAGTTGACCTGCCCTGATATGTGAGGGGTACCTTAAGGTTTATGTCAACAAACCAGAAATCCTGGAACAATTGAAGGAAAATATCACTAAAGAAATCAGGGAACTGGACCCTGAAACCTTTACAACTGTCATGAAACATATTTTTGAAATGGCACGGATGTGCGACACTGAAAATGGATGCCATTTAAAAGATATCATTTCTCATTCGTAATGCAGAGGTATTATGAAAAAGAACTAATGCAAATTAATCTTCATTATCTCCGCTATCTCGAATTAAGCGTTTATAGTTGAGGATAAATAATATGAGTGATTATAGTGGCTTTATAGTGGTTTTGAATGCTATTTCTAGGCATATAAGGGTTTTTAATTGTCTCCGTTATAATTGTGATTCTTCACACACACACACACACACACACACACACACACACACACACACACACACAC
>NC_068996.1:32598334-32601362 GCF_001194135.2 Octopus bimaculoides | reverse complement strand
ATATATATATATATATATATATAAATAATTAAGAGATAAAATCATTGAAAGTCTTAGTGGCCAGCATATAAAATAAACCTATTTAGGTAAATTCATATATAGATGTTTATAATAGTATAAAGTACAATTATAATTACGGGCAACAGAGGCTTCTGTGCCTATATGCAGAAGATAGACGCTAAATCCATCTAACCGCTCTAAATCACTTTATAAGTGACACATGTTGGAAGCGAGGAAATAAACTGACAGAAATTCATAAATTGATTTAGACAGTTTGGGATTGACCAGTTTCTGGATTAGTTTAATAAATTTTCTTTCATCAGCAAAACGTACTAACCGAAATAAATGAAATATTTATAGATATCTACAGAAAAGCGCACGCAAAACTGCGATTACGCACAAATATCACAAATATGAACACATCGAATTCCATAGTCCTTCTCAACACGTATTTGGTCAGAATACTACGGAAGTAACTAAACTGTCCCGAGGTGAATGGAAAATATTCGAATATAATTAAAGTATAAAATCATTAAAAATTTTATCAGTGGCCAGCACATGAAGTTGACTTATTTTGGTAAATTCATAAAATACAAACATGTTGAGGTGAACTACGAAATTCGATAAGTATATATTTGATATTTATGCGTAATCGCAGTTTTGCATATGCTTTTCTGTGGGTATGTATAAATATTTCATTTATTTCGCTCAGTATGTTTTCTGATGAAGGAAAATTTATTAAGCTAATCCAGAAATTGGTAAATCAAAAATTGAATTATTTTATGAAATTCTGTCAGTTTACTTCCTTTCAACATATGTAAAGTGATGAGTTGGACTGGTTAGAAGGATTTAGTGTCTACTTTCAGCATATAGGCACAGAAGCCTCAGTGCCCTTAATTATAACTGTATTTTATACTATCATAGATCTCACTCTCTCACTCTGTCTGTCTGTCTGTCTGCCTGTCTGTCTGTCTGTCTATCTATCTATCTATAAATTGATTGATTGAATGAATATAGTTATTAAACCTTCACTTTTATATTATACTACGGAAGACGGTAGAGATTATAACTTTTAGATCCCTTAATAGATTTGTCGCTGTTTAACTACGTATTTTGGAGTTGGTTGTAATTTATTTATTAAATTTATTTACCGATACGGTTGTATATAGGGGAGGTATATTTTAGTGCTGCTTACACCACCGTATTGAATGGTGTCGAAACCAAAATGAATTCCGTGGGCAGCTGATGATGGAGGTATGTTGGATTGTTGGTATGGCTGTGGGATAATATTGTAACACATCCTTCTTTACTTCTTCCACATCTGTAAATTCCGTAGCAGCAACATTCGTCACCAGTGATGAGCTTCGAAAATAGGTCCGGATCAACTTCCAGCTGTGCTTTCAGTTCACAACACGCATTCAGTCGTGATTGCTTTCATCCTTCGTGAGCAAGCGAGGTACAAATTTTGTTGCAACTCGTTTAATTCGCAATTCTTCACTCAAAATTCGTTGGCAAGAGCTCCAGGACACATCAGTCATATTAAGAAGTTCGTCAATTGTTCGGCGACAGTCCTCCAAGATCATTTCATGAATTTTTATGATGTTTTCATTTGTTCAGGAGGTCGACGGTCGTCCTGGACGAGATTGGTTCTCAAGCGACAAGTGATCATTCCTAAAGCTTGAAAACTACTCGTAAACTTGTGTTTTGCTCACGTCATCGGCCTTGTACGCTGTTTGAAGCATGGCATCTGTTTAGGCCACCGTTTTTCTTAGCATAAACTAGAATTTCACTGAAGCACGCCGTCCCTTCGTTTCAGCCATCACAAAAACCAATGTACATGGAAGAAGCACAGCAAAACAAAGTCGCACCCGTGGTAGTTGGAGTACACTCGACGACTAATGCCTGAGGGTCGCATCGATTGGTTTCTAGAGTTGGAAGCCTGAACTATAACGGGCTTGTCCCACGGAGAATGTTTCCGGTTACTTTTGGGTATGCCCTCGTATATACATAGTGTAGTGAATATATTGACGTCTAAATTACGCAAAAATGAAAATAACATTGACATCTCATTTTAATAGATATATTTAGCACATACATGTATATATATGCTTGGGTGTGTGCGCGTGTGCGAACCCCACTCTGCACACACACATACAGGGTTCAGTGAATAAACTGTCACCTAAATTACGCAAAAATGAAAATAACACTGACATCTCATTTTAGCAGATATATTACGCCATCGCATAAATTCTGTCCGAATTTTGAATAAAGAAAACAAGTGATCAAATGTTATATTTAATTGAAATTTAATCATCAATGTACTTTCCCTGATTATCTATGACTTCCTTCCATCAATTTACAAACTTTTTAATCCCATCAATGTAAAACTCTTTTGGTTTCAAAGCGAAGAACTCTGAAATGTCAGTTTCGACCTCCTCCTGGATTGCGAAAGTTATGCCCCCCAAATGATTCTGTAAACTACGAAACAAATAGTTGTCTGAAGGAGCAAGGTCGGGAGAATAAGGTGGATGAGGAAGTTTTTCCCTACCAAGCTCTTCAATCTTCTGTGATGTGATCTTTGCAGTGTGGGGTCGCGCATTGTCCCGATTAAAATCACTCTATTTCGATTCACTAAAGCGGGTCTTTTTTCTCCAAAGCTTGGTTCAAACGCTCTAATTGCTGACAGTAAACTTGAGCATTGATTGTTGCATTAGGTGGTAACAATTCAAAGTGAATCCCACTAGATAGAGAGAAAAACCCTTTTCCCATGAAGTTCCCTTCTCGGTTGTGGTTGTGCTTTTCTCCTTTTACCAAGCCACTGTCTACAACGTTTAAGATTTCGATAGAAAATCCATTTTTCTTCACCAGTCACAAGTGTATACAAAAAGGGTGAAATGAGGTTGCGAGAATGGAGAGAAGAGCAGGTGTCAACTCGGGATTTGCGGTTGCTTTTGGACAATTCATGAGACACCCATTTTCCAAGTTTAGGAACCTTTCCAAGTTGTTGAAGATGACGATGAACAGCTGT
>NC_068996.1:32595163-32596392 GCF_001194135.2 Octopus bimaculoides | reverse complement strand
ATATGGTTAAAGAATATATTTAAATCGTTATATGTTAGAAAAATATAAAATTTTGTGTAAAGTAACATTGTTTTTGGAGAAATAACTGGATTCCTATTTTCTTTTCAAATTTCTCAGATTTCTTTACCGATATTGTGTCATCTTTTCGCTATGAGTGAAGTATGAGAGTTCCAGACAGGGGAAGGTAATCAGGGATTTTTTCGGTATAAGGGATATGGAAGCCTTAAGAAAGGTTCAACACAACAACACACCTTCCCGGAAAATACTGCCACACATGTCCACATACAACCCCAGAAACAAAGAAACCTCCACCATCATCACCCAAAATTTATCAATGCTACAATAAGGACCCCAAATTAACGGAAATTTCACACACATATAAGATCATTAAAAGCCACAAACAACTGAAATCATTAAAAAGATCCTTACAAAGGCAAAATTATTTTCTAAAATAGCGGATGCAAAAGTGAATAAATGTGGTCGACCAAATTGCGCAACATGCCCAAACCTAGAAGGATCCGAATTCCTTTTCAAAGAGGGACACAAATTCAAAATCAAATCTGTCTTTACTTGTGCCTCAGAAAACCTGATTTATGTTATGAGATGCTCGGGCCACAAAAACTACATAGGGACTACATGATTATCGCTCAGGCGCAGATGCACTCTGCACCGACAGCAGATTGCATTCCCAGAATGAAGAATGATATCCTTTAGTGAACACATTGAGAAATGTGCAAAGCAATTGCCACCACAATTTGTAATCTTTCCATTTCTTCAATGTGCCATTGAAACACCAACAGAAGTTAGATTAAATAAGGAAACCTACTTCATTGGAAAAACCATTTCTAACATTCTCTACTTTCTAAACTAAATCATATTAAATTAATAAAACCTAGTCATTCCCAACATTTTTGATTATCTCCCTTATAACGAGAAAATCTTGATTACCTTCTTCTGTCTAGAACTCTCATACTTCACTCATAGAAGAGATGACACAATATCGGTAAAGAAATTTGAGAAATTTGAAAAGAAAATACGAAACCGGTTATTTCTCCAAAAACAAATTTACTTTACACAAAATTTTATAACATTTTTCTAACATAACGATTTAAATATATGCAGCTTCTCGTCTTGGGTTCACCACTTCTTTGTTATCTCACCACTTCTTTGCTGTGTCTTTTATACATCCAACCACGTGCTTTGACATACCAACTCTCTCACCTATATAT
>NC_068996.1:32588659-32594204 GCF_001194135.2 Octopus bimaculoides | reverse complement strand
TATGTGGGTAGGCAGAGGTTGGGGTGGGTGTAAGGGATGGGATGGGGTGGGATGAGAAGGTAGGGTAGGAGTATGTAGGTGTGGGATGGGCTTATGAAGGAGGGTTGACGATGAAGGGGGAAGGGGGTGACGATGAAGGGGAAGGGGAAGGTGGGTATAAGAGAGGGGGAAGGTGGGTATGGGAGGAGGGAGAAAACGAGGAGAGAGAAGAGAGAAGAGTGAAGAAGAGAGTAAGAGAGAGAGAGAGAGTAAGAGAGAGAGAGAGTAAGAGAGAAGAAGAGAGAGAGAGTAAGAGAGAAGAAGAGAGTAAGAGAGAGAGCAAGAGAGAAAAGAGAAAGAGTAGGGGTGAAGAGAAGTAGGAGTGGAGAGAAGTACAGACAAATAGGAGTCGAAGCAGGAGAGGAGAGGTAGGTGAGAGGAGAAGAGAGGTGGGTGAGAGGAGAAGAGAGGTGGGTGGGAGGAAGTAGGAGGGAGGGCGTAGGGGGAGAGAGGCAGGGGGAGGGGTTAGATTAAGAGGGGAGGAGAGTTTAGCCCATGTGGCGCAAAGGATCGAAGAGAGAAGATTAGTCCCTGTAACAATATAAGATGTAAATTTCACAGAAACTACATAGTCAAGGCAAATGAAACAGGCGGCTTAAATGTTGAGCAACATAAAATTTATTCCTCCAAATTTGAATGAGAAATTCAAAGGTATGTTGATTCCATGAACGATTTCACAAATGTTCAATATGCGCACTGCCTGAGACACGGCACACGTCAAGTCGGTAGTCCAGCTCCTCCCAATCACGCTGCAGCATGTCTTGGGTAACAGTCTCCATTGTAGTAATGATTCTCTGCTCGAGTTCCTCTAGGTTTGCAGGAAGAGGGGGGACATAGACCAGGCCCTTCACATAACCCAAGAGAAAAAATCGTAAGGTGTCAGGTCAGGTAAACGTGGCGGCCATTTCAACAGCACATTGTCTTCATCACCAGCACGTCCGATCCATCTCCCTCGCAGATTGTCATTGAGATAAGTCCGCACAGTGAGCTTCCAGTGAGGTGGAGCCCCGTCCTGTTGAAAAACGAAGTCTTCATGTTCATTTGCAATGATCTCATCCATTAGCCTGTTCTTAAACATTTTTTGATAAATATCACCGGTCACATTTCTTTCAAAGAAAAAAGGGCCATGAAGGTGCTTCTTGGAGATGGCGCAGAACACATTCACTTTTGGTGAGTCCCTCTCATGCTCAACTGTGCATGGAGATTTTTTGTCCCAAATGCAAACATTATGCTTGTTGACTTTGCCATTCGTATGAAATGTGGCCTCATAACTGAAAACGAGACGTTCCCTGAACTCGGCTTTTTCAACTTTCTCTTGCATATCAACACAGAATTGTTCGCGCTTTCGCTTGTCATCTGCCATTATGGTCTAAACGAGCTGAAGCTTGTGGGGTTTCGTTAGCAAGCGTTTCGTCAGGACATGCCAAACTGTTGTTGGAGGAATCTGGGTTTCCAGACTTGTTCTTCTCATGGACTTCTTGGGGCATCGCAAGAGTATTTGGCGTACGCTCGACCGCCTTTTCCGATGTTAGTAGTTGTCCAAATCCTTTAGCCCTGCACAAACAGCCTTCCTCTTTGAATTTTTTGTGCCATGTCCAAATCTGCATTGCTGTTGGTGACGTTTTAGAAAACTCTCTCACAAATGCACGCTGCACAGTCTTGTTCGACTGGGTTTGAGCATATTCAAACACACAAAACGCCTTTTCTCTTCCAATGAATGCCATTTCTATACCTGAAAAGACAAACATATCAAACATTAAACATAAAATTTTACTCCATTTATACATTTTGTACACTTTCTTCATTATTACCTACCATCAGCCATATTACGGACGACGGTGCTTACCTTTAATGTACTGAGAAGACGGAAAAAATAGTATTACACGTCTCACTCAAAGAATACCCATACCAGGTAGAAATGCGTACAAGAGATTACTTCTTGAGAAGACCAGCCAATTCATTCATAGAATGCGATGGAAAGCCAACTTCTTCGACCACAAAGAAAACCAACAAAATGAGTCACTGACTAATTAAATACTTCAACCCGAATTTAAATCAAGAAACCCACCCATCAACAAACATCTTGCTAAATTCGAGGAAGAGATATGCAGCATTGTCAAAAACATTGAATTTAGAAAAAAACTATATCAGAACACACCTATACCAACGTAAACTTAGAAAAATACTTGATGAGTTTGAAAAGGTCCAGGGAATAATCGTACCAGCTGACAAAACCGGCAATGTTTATATTGTTGACTTTAACCTCTATAACAATCTGACACGTCATGAACTATGCGGTAAAAACAGACACGCACAAGCAGATACATTCAACATAATGAATAGAAAGCGATTAGAAATAGTAAATAACTTAAATATAAACGATAGAACCGAACCTTATTCACTACGCAAACCTCGAATACAACTAAAAGATCGCAAGCCAAACTTCCGCATTGCCCCCGCTGTTAGATTAATATGCCCCTCAAAATCTTATATTGGGAGGATTAGTAAGACAATATTAGATAGAAATATGTCTCAACTTTGATCTAGAAATACCCTAGCAGTATAGTCCGACACCGAACAAGTAATCTGGTGGTTTACCCACCTAATAGCAAGTAAACATAGCAAATTCACTCAACTTAACATCGAGGGATATTATGCCAACATTAACCCTATCCTCTTAAATAAGGCTTTAATCTTTGCGAGAAATATTTCAGATCTTTCCAGATACGAAATTGACATAATACTAGCTGCACGAGGAACCTTGGTAGATTTTGATAATTATTCATGGAATAGATCTGATACTCCAAATGTGTTTGACATAGCTTTGGGATCATTTGATTCTGCAGAAATAACAGACCTTGTAAGAATTTACATCCTATCCCAGATACAATTATATATTCCTGTATTGAAATGAGGGCTATACGGAGATGACGTATTATTCTTCCTACATAAATGTAGCAAAGAACAGCGCAAAAACTACAAAAATCTCTATTTAATTCTTTTAAAAGTAATGGACTCTCCATCACTATAATCAATGAATACCGTAGAGTCAACTTTTTACATGCTACTTTTGATTCGGATACTGGTCATAAACCTAATGAGAACTTAAAATACATCAACGTTGGATCTAATCATCCACTATCAATAATTGTGGGACTCGTTAATAACATCTCGGCTAGAATATCCAGATTATCTGCAAATGAAAATATATTCAACATACACGCACCTTATTATAATTCAGCCTTAACTAAGGTCGGATACCGTGAGAAAATCCAATATGCCAGTAATAGTAGTAATAATAATAACAACTCTTATAACTCAATTAGTAATAATACAATTAATTATAACAATCTTACCTGACACAACCTTAACTACATACACCAAGTCAAAAACCTAGAATCCCAAACCATGAGATAAGACTAATCAAACCCAGACACAATAGAATCAACCATGTGTTAGAGAAAACTTGTAACAGACAACAAATCTAACGCCACAAAATCCAATTGCCGCTCCAAGCACCCAGACAAACAGATGTAACCGAAAAAATAAAAAACCATGACGTCCTTTGGTATAATCCAATCTGCAGCTCCAACGTCTCATCTAAGATCGCGAAGTAATTTTTCCCCGTACTTGATCGCTGCTTCCCTAAAAATGGAGTGTACAGTAAAATATTCAACCGTCACACTATAAAACTATCCTATGCAAATTTATCAAACTTAAGGCACCATATTCATGAGATTAATAACCGTAAACTAAGGTGAAAATTAGTCAGCACTCAAAATAACTTTCTCGACATTAACCATGACTCATATGACCAACCTAAAATGAGCGTTTATAACTCGAATTATACTACCAATTAACAGAGCAATAATTACAATATCTATGATAACCATCCAACAAATAACACCAGCAGCAATTCAAATAATATACTGAGAACACCTACAAATAGTGATAATAGAACGATAATATTGACAACCAAAATACTGAACAGAAATGGGAAAATGAAATTAAACCTGTTGCTTAAGGATATCCCACTTACCAACAAAAACGAGTACATGAAACTTATTCACGCTACAGATGAATCGATTCCAAAGATGCGATGCAAAGCATTCTTTTCCCTCTGCACCTTTACTACCAACTCTGATAACCTAAGCCACCTAGCTCTATTCTGCAATTTAGATCTTGCAAAAACCCACCTCCTAACCGACCCCTCGACAACTTCGAGCAAGACCTTACCAACATAGTCAAAAACATAAAATTTTAACCCAAAAGAAAAGCAACCAGCCCCCACCTAACCAAAATCGTTAAGATTATCGAAAACTTCAGAAATACCCCGGAATCCTCATCAACGCTGATAAGACAAGCGATATATATAATGTTTCACTGGACAAATACTCAAACAACTAGACAAGGACTACAGAATTGTACCTGATTCAACTATAAACGAAATCAACTGCAAAAATAGAGATCTCATATTTAAACTTGGATTAGAGGATAGGACCGAACCTTCCACACCTCGCCCACCCCACAACAACTTAAAGGATCACAAACAAAACTTCGCAGCGAACCCCTCCCTCCGCTTCATCTGCGCCCCAGCTCCGTTATAGGTAAGATTAGAAAAATTATACTCTGGATTAAAACCACTGAAGCTATCCAGTAGTTTAATTCGCTATGCCCTGAGCACTCCTTTAAATATATAGAAGTCGACATTGATCTCTACTACCCCAGTATTTCTCCTTTTCTTCTTAATAAGGTCCTAATTCTCGCCAGGGAACATTCCAATCTATCTCACAACGTTACTGGTATATTAACAACTTACCGAAGTATCATATCTTTTGATGGGAAATGCTGGGCCCACAAAGGTACACCCAATTTTTCCGACATCCCTAGGAGAACCAGTGATTCCGCCCAAACTACTGACCTCATCGGACTCTACCTACTTAACGGTCTCCATGAACAATTTTCCGGCATTTCCAGTGGTCTATACAGAGATAACGCTCTGTTCATATCCAAAATTCTAGTAACCGGACAATCGAACAAATCAAAAATATATATAAATAAATAAAAAGATTAAGAAGCTCCTTTAAAATCATCGGCCTCAGCATCTATTTCTGTAACAAGGTCAAAGCCGCTAATTTGTTAGATGTTACTCTGAACTTACGAAACCAAACCTTCTTCCCGTACCACAATCCTGGGAAAACCTCCACTATGTGAACTTTTCCTCCAACCAGGAAGGAACTTATAGTCATTTAACGACAAATTTGAATATGGACGGAACCCAGAAATGTGGTATTTACCTCTTGTTCTTGACCTTTGTTTGATTTTTGTTTGTTCTCAAATGTATTTCCCTGAAGACGTGTAAGGCAAATTATATGTTTGACTTAAATTTGACAGTCAAATATAGCCTTATACAGAAATGTTGACATAGGATTAAATTTCAATAATAATGGATATTAGCGTCAAAACTCTCTTTTAAATTTAAAACTTTGGATGTATATATCTATCT
>NC_068996.1:32585139-32586538 GCF_001194135.2 Octopus bimaculoides | reverse complement strand
ATATATATATATATATATAAAAAAATTGTTAAAGAAGACAACAAATAGTAAGGCAAGGCAAACATCTCAAGTCGTATACAATATCATTATTGCAAAAGGTCTTACAGCTGTTTCTAGGATATCTCCGAGTATGGGATATTTCGTAATCAGAGACATAAAGGGAAAAATAGGAAAATGAGGATGACAACATAGAGGAAGGGGGTAAAAGAATAAGGAGGTGGAAATAAAGAAGAAGAAAGAAGCATTAAAAGTTCATAGTTCATCTTTCCGAAGTTATAGAAACAGGAGCATGAGTCCTTAGGGGCACTCCTACGTAGATCTATGAGCGTAAGTCCTTAGGTAAAATTGTGCTTAGATCTACGTGGGTTAAAATCCTGATATATTAGACATCCCGAGGAAAAAGACGCGAACATTTCGACGTTCAATAACAGAACGGTAGCGGAAGTGGCTATTAAATGGTAAAAGGAAAGGAAAGAAGACAAATAGAGAGGCAGATAGAGGGAGGAGTGGATTTTAAGGATTGGCTATAGGATAAAGTAAGGTGCATAGGTGTATGGTATCTAAGAATTGTGTAAGGAATAGCCGAGAAGATAAGAGAGAGGATGAGGCGATAGAAGAATGTAGGGTAAAAAATAGAACAAAATGAAAGGGATTTAGAGACTAGTAGATGTCTGTGGTGATCTTAAAGTCTAGAGTTGTTGGGGAGGAAATTTAGTAGTAACTACTTGTCTCCGTTCTGGCTAAGGTCAGTGGCTGTAGAGTTATTTTTAGCAATGGGGTTATGGGTATGTAGGTAGTCAAGAATGGTAGAGCTAGCTGAATGTTAAGTTATTTATGAGTGAGAGTTAGAATTAGGGACTCTGCTTAAATGAAACTCTCAAAATTTTAGTCCACAACTCGCCACAATTTCTTAATAAATACACTACGTGTAACCACAAATTCTTCCACACTTTTAAATGCTTTCATAAATCTAAATGCAAGCTCACCCCACGAATACCACCCTCATACAAACCTCTAGGATCATTAACACATAAGCGTTCTATATCTATAACTCTTATTTCTACCTTATATCTAATCTCTCTTCTATCTACTTTACTTCATGAGATAAATATCAATTTATTAATTTATCGTTAATTTATTTTTAAACCTTAACCCAATAAATCCCCTAATATAAATCCACTAACTCTAACTCCCACTCATAAATAATTTAACATTCAACCAGCTCTTCCATTCTCGACTACCTACATACCCATAACTCCATTGCAAAAAATAATTCTACAGCCACTGACCTTTGCCAGAACGGACACAAGCAATTACTATTAATTTTCCTCCCCAACAACTTTAGACTTGCCTTAATTTTTGTTATCCTCTTTAACAATTATATATTCAATGCATTGGA
>NC_068996.1:32582240-32584608 GCF_001194135.2 Octopus bimaculoides | reverse complement strand
ATATATATATATATATATATACACACAGAAATGCTAGATTCGTATTCACCAGTATATGTAAGAAAATATTCTTTGTAAACAAGCACATTCCAACATGCACACAAATATATACATATATGCACACACGCATTATGCATATATATAGATATATCTATATACGGATATATGTTAATGTACATATGTGTGTGTGTCAATGTATGAATTAGCGGATACATATTCATCATTAATATATATTATTATATATTATATGTAAACAGATACACATTTATAACATGCAACACATACATACATTGATAGACATAGATACACAACAAAACTGTATAAAAAATACTACACTTTTAAGCTTGACAAATATCACAAACATAAGAATTATTTATTGTACATATATAGATAGATAGGAACATAATTTATATATTACGTGGCGTATTAAATTAAATATTAAAATTATTTAATTTAGTTTCAAACTATGCATCAGAAATTATACTACAAAACGTAAACACGGTGAGCGAGACATTCCATATTTCCGTGTATTTACAAACTAGTTTTCCACGCATTTACACTATAATGGTTATAAGGCACGCGAGGATGTTTCTGTGTGTGTGTGCATACGTATGTGCATATCTATGTATATATATCTATGTATGCATATATATATTTATATACACACACACACACACACACACACACACACACACACACACACACACACACACACACACACACACACATATATATATATATATATATACATATATATATATACATATATACATATATAGATATATATACATATATATACATATTTATACATACGTATATATGTATATATATATATATACATATATACGTACATATATATACATATCCATACATACATATATATGTGTGTCTCTATATATGTGTGTGCATATGTGTGTGTTGTGTGATAAATAGCTAAAGTGATACTGCACACATAAGTTTACATATCGGTGTTTGCCTGTGTATATATATATAGATAGATAGATAGGTAACTATATATATGTATACATGTGTGTTTGTATACATATATATATATGTGTGTGTATACGTGTGTGGTTGAATATATGCACACACTCACACACACACACACATATAGACTCATAGTGAGAGAGCGAGTGAGCTAACAAGAGAGAGAGAAAGAGAGAGAGAAAGAGAGAGAGGGAGAATGAGGGAGGGTGAGAGGGAACGAGTGAAAAAATAAAAGATGAATAGATAAACAGATGCATAAATAAATGCACACATATAAATTTACATATCGGTGTTTGCGTATGTGAATGCATAGACAGTTAGCTACATAGGTAGATTTGTATATAATTTCTCACTCGACACACTTTTCAGGAATTGTTTATTAGATTTTACAGCTTTTTAAACTTTTATTTATTTGTGGATCATATTAATTAATTTATCTTTTTACATTCATCGACATATACATACATATATATGTTCACACAGAAGCAGCTGTGTGCACATGCATTTGTGCACATTTTAAAATTTATGTCTATATGAGTAAACACATATTTATGTATAAAAATATGCATACATACGGGTGTCTATATGCATATATATTTATATATTATATAGGTATAAACGCACACATATATAAACAAGTATCTATTTATCTCTCTCTCTATATATATATATGTATATATACATACATACATACGTACATACGCACACAAAGACACAAACACAGACAGACAGACAGACACACACACATATATATAGTGGGAGAATTCACAAAACAAAACAAAAACAAAAGACAAAAACAGGTGGTGTAGACAACAAACAGATGTATTAGTTTAACGCTCGGGAAGTGAAAAAGTCTTTAACGTATCGAGCCTATGCTCTTCCACAGAAAGGAACAAAGAAAGAAACAAGGAGAGAAAATAAAGAATGTGTAGTGGCTAGCTGTCTATCATGGTGAATGCTGGACTGAGGGGTCACACAGGAGAGCTAAGAAGAAGGGGAGATAATAAAGTAGTGGTGATCCCAAAACGAAGGTGCGCGTGCGTATGTATAAGAGAGTATGTATGTGCGTGTGGAAGAGGGCTGGTGACCTTGACGTGTGCGTGTGTGTATGTGCGTGTGTGTATGTGCGTGTGTGTATGTGCAAATGTGTGGTTGTGGGGCTGAGAAGTAGTCAGTGCTAGTGTGTGCGTGGTGGCGTGATGTGTTGTGATGTGTTGTGTGGTATGGTGGTGTATGGTGTAGTGTTGTGTGGTTTGGTGTGATGGTGTTAGGAGGTGGGGGATGCAAAGATTGAGTGAATTGAGGGAAAGAAAGGGTGGAGAGTGTGTTAGAATAAAGGTAGGGATTGAGATGGGGTATGTTGTAGGCTGAGGGTGGGGGT
>NC_068996.1:32578247-32580558 GCF_001194135.2 Octopus bimaculoides | reverse complement strand
TGTGTGTGTGTGTGTGTGTGTGTGTGTGTGTGTGTGTGTAAATATATATATATAACGTATATACATATATATATATGTATATATATAGAGAGAGATATTCATATATAAATATATAGATATTCATATATATATATATAAACACACACACACACACACACACAAATATACCCGCAAACAGTTATACGAAAATATTGTCATACAACATTGTCGTTGGTTAAGAAGCTTTTTCTGCAGGGACCACAAGTACTACCAGTACTTCAACCCACATAACGCCAAAGTGACCTACTCCTGCTTAGGTAACATCATCTCTAATATTGCACATTATAACAGATGCAAACATGCCCCTGCACAACTGCCAACCCCAAATTGTAACTGTCGAAAACCTACAAGGATCTGGTGGGATCTTGTCTCCCATGGGTGTAGTCTACAGAACCACTCTCATATCATTCGATGGCATCACGAAGCACTACATGAGCATGACAGCCAATGATGCAAAGATTGAGTGAATTCCACTTCTTTGACTCGCTTCCTCTGAAGGCTTTGTGGCCCCTGGAATGAAATATCCAGCATCGAATGGACCATCATCGACAGAACACCGCCCTGTTCAGCCGGTGCCAACAATCGCCTGCTCTGCCTCCGTGAAAGACTGCACATCTTCCATCACCCACCGGTATCTATCAACAAGAACATGAACTATCCTATATCTCTCACTAGACGTACACCCTCCTGGTGAACTTCAAATTAATGGCTGCCGACAACCCAGATGTTTCACGTTAATATCGGCTGTTCCCCGACACTGGTTGCTTCACAACCAAGGACAGGGTTCCCAACCACCAATAACCTACGCAGAAAGCAAACTGACCCCAGGACATTATTCACCCTCCTGCAACTCCTGTTTTCGCTTCCATAAACGTGGCATCACACTTAACCACACACAAATGTCTCTGTGCACACACGTGACATACATCCACATACACACACAAACATACGTAAATTCACATACATACATATACTTATGTACGCACATTCCTTACTCCTTCCTTCCCTCCACAAAACCTCAGTCCAACGCTCATTTCTCCCCCCACCAAGCAATGTTGTTGCAACCCCATTAGCATTCATCTGTTACACAAACACACATAAATACCAAAACCACGGGCATATGTATGTGCTTGTATAGACACGCTCACCAGCTAAAACCACCTGCATGCACCCATACATGTTTACCAAGACAAATGTGCATGTAAAAACGCAAATTTGTATATATTTATATATACGCGCGCACACCAATACCACAACCAACACCATAACCGCATCCGCGTGTTCATATATCTACTATACAAACACATACACACACACACACATGCACACACACACACACACACACACACACACACACACATATATATATCGGCCTTGCTTCTGCTGGCCCCTCAGACACTTAGGAACCACCAGCTTCCTGTCCAGCTGCACGGTCGGAGAAATTCTCCTCGCTAACGGAACTTCTGTCACTAAGTCGTCGATATTACTCTAACAACATGTGACCTGCCTTGACAGATACCTCTTACAGTCGTTTGACTGTGGTCATGCTTGAGCACCGCATTGAAGGGTTTTGGTCGAATAAATCGATCTCAGGACATTTTTAAAGCCTCGTACTTTTTCTATCGGTATCTTATGCCGAAAGGAAATGTAAACACACCAACATCAGTCGTCAAACGTTGAGGTGGGGGGATAAACATAGACACATATTTGCACACTCATGGATACATACATATATATGTGTGGGTGTGTGTATATTTTTTATTTAGTCATTTACTATTCTATTGAAACGAGTTCAATAAGATGGTAAATGAAAAATAAATAAATAAATAAATAAATGGAAGTCAAAATTGAAGGGTAGTCCCTCCCACCTCCCTATCTTTACCTATCTATCTGCCTTTTGATATGTCTATCTGTCTGAGTGTCTGTCTGACTGTCTGTCTGCGTGTCCGTCTGACTGTCTGTCTGACTGTCTGTCTGACTGTCTGTCTGACTGTCTGTCTGACTGTCTGTCTGTCTGTCTGTCTGTCTCTCTCTCTCTCTCTCTCTCTCTCTCTCTCTCTATCTAACTATCTATCTATCTATCTATCTATCTCCATTGTCCCTAAAAAGCAAACAAAACAACAACAACGAAAAACAATGTTCTCCCCTTCTAAACAAAAAACAAAAACATCTGTTTTAAATAAATGAACAACCTGTTTGTAAAGTCACAAAAAAATTTGATTTTACAAGTTCGAAAAACTAACGAAAGCGCTAATAATAAAATGACTACATA
>NC_068996.1:32574799-32577566 GCF_001194135.2 Octopus bimaculoides | reverse complement strand
ATATATATATATATATATATATATATATATATATATATACAAAACAAATAATGAATGAGTATATGCATATATACGTACAGGTATATGCATACCTACGTCTACCTGCAGACATGATCAGAATCTAAACAATCTGACGCATATTTGTAGAACATTTCATTGAAAGATGCTCATTTTGTGTATGTTATGACAAAATGAATCCGGTGGGGCGCTTGCTGTAACATAAGTAATACAAATATTACATTTTTATTATGTATCAGCTTGCTTCGCTTCAGTCTCATTTTGTATGTAACAATATTTAATAATATAACAGTATGTTATATATAAACAAAGAATACACTTCTTCCATTCGGTTTGCATCAAAAAGAGCGTCAATGATGGGAATTAGATAGGTTCAATTTTTGACAGCACAAACGTAAATAGAATAACTGTATTTATGGTAATATTGCGTTTAGTGACGAATATTAACTGCATCAAAAATGCATCGTACTGTATACATATATATATATATATGTATATATAATAAATCTCTGAACGAGGTAGTAGCTGCACGACAACGTGAACTATATTTGCCACTTAAATGTGGCTAACCGCTAAGGGTGGATACTACTGTAGCTTGTAGCCCCAGGAGGATACCTCCTCCAGCTGGCTATTGACACACTTTCAGTGCCCTATCGGTATATGCAAAGGGAAGTCATCCTTGCCATCTTCATATGTACATATATATATATATATATATATATATATATATATATATATATATGTACATTATATATATGTACACACACACACACACACACACACACACACACATGTACATACATATGTTAATATATATAAATAAATAAGTGGAGTTAAACGCAGGTGTTATTCAAATTCTTTTAGTTCTGACACTTGTTTCGCAGATATCATTGGTATTATTCCAAAGGAATAAAATGGTGAAAAACAATGTAATCTTCTCTTCAGGGAAATTAAATAAAGCTCATGAATAAGACATTTTAACAGACTATGATGGATATGTAAAGTGATGAACGCTATTAAGTTTGACATTTCTAGTTTTTATTCTTCCATCAACCCAATAGTACTTAATAAGGCACTTTGGCTTGCTCATAACAAAGCTGGTCTCACCAGGGAAGAAATTAATTTTGTGTTGGCCTCAGAAAATCTATCATAAAATTTGACAATAAGTTGTGGGTCCGTAAAGACACCAGATGGTTTTGGTGTTACAATGGGAAGTTCTGATTCAGCACAAGTTGCTAATTTAGTCTGTATACATATACTTTTTGAAATGGCAGAACAGTTCACAAACATAAATGGAGGTCTATATCGTGATGATTGTTTACTTTACCTTCAAAATGTTTCCAACCAAAAAGTACAAAAAGTTAAGAATAGTTTAGCTAAGTTTTTCCGTGGAATGGGCTTAAGCATCGTTTTTGATGATAATGCAACGAAGGCCAACCTTTTAGATATTACACTTAACTTACACAAATAACTCGTACTTCCCATACCACAAACCATCGACCAATCTTAAGTATATTAGCAAATTCAGTAATCATTCTAGAGCAATTACTAGAAACTTAGTCAAGAATATTTCATTTAGATTGTCTAAGTTATCTGCAAATGTTGACATTTTCAATGATAAGGCTGAATTCTATAACACTGCTTTACTTAAAGCAGGTTATACAGAGAAAGTTACCTACATTAATTCCATTCAATCTTATTCTAACTTTACTGATGGAGACATGAAATCTACATTTAAGGATATAAATGATATCAATTTTAATTTATACGCCAACACCAAACAGAAGAAAGGAGATAACCCTTATTTGAACCCCCCTTTTCATTCTAAAGGTAAATCGATGCCTTTTAAAGATAGTTACACTAAAAATAAGGCAACTAATAGTAAAACTATTTAGTCGATTATTCCTTTTGGGAGGCAAATTAAATTTAATCTTCCTTTGCATTACAGGGCTTAGTAAATTAATTTGGTATCTAAAATACCACAATAAACAATTTAATTTAGATTGGTTGATTCTCTCAATTTCGTTACCTTATGATAAAGGCAAGGAATTCTGCCTTCTCTGTAATTCTGAACTATTTATTAGTATTTTTTCTAAAAATCCCCTTTTAAACACCGTTATAGAGCGTGCTTACCGATGTAAACATTGGCAGAAACACACCTTTAGTTCATATAAGTGATATCTATCATTATATATGATTTAAACATTGATTTCCTTCTTTCATTTCTCATTCACTAGATATTTCTCTTTCTAAGACTTAAAGGTTTTATTTAATTTGCATATCGTTCTATACTTCTCATTTATTTGGTTTCCGATTTTTTCTTTCCTTCATCCCTCCTCTTTCTATAGGCTACCTTTCACGTTATATCTTCTAAGGTTTTTTTAACTTAATAGCGTTCAGTACAGTTAATCACTATACATATCCATTATATTCTGTTAAAATGTCTTATTGACGAGTTTCATTTCTTCATTTCCCTGAAGAGAAGATTACATTGTTTTACACCATTTTATTCCTTTGGAATAATACTAATGATATCTTCGAAACAAGTGTCGGAAGTAAAAGAATTTGAATAACACCTGCGTTTAGCTCCATTTATTTATCTATATATATATTATACAAAATATTTCACGTAAACCCGAAGTTTCTACCTTTAAAAATAAGGTGTTACGACCTTTTTACTTGTGTGATCTTTTTGCTACCCTGGTAAATATTTATCTATTTTTTCCGTGTTAATTGTAAACAAGGAAGA
>NC_068996.1:32572101-32573040 GCF_001194135.2 Octopus bimaculoides | reverse complement strand
ATATATATATATATAGGGATCAGCAGGAGTTGCTTCACCAACATACTGAAAATTTAGAAATAGCAGTTAAACTACTAATTCTAACTACAGTTAAGTCTCTAACGGATAACGATATTCATGGCTCACGAAGAACAACAGAAGAAAAATAAACGAAAATAAACCTGCCGTTAGTTGATCATGTACGACGTTTCGTGATTAGAATATAAAAATTCGTTTCACTCTTCAGTATGAAATCCAAAATTATGAATCTGAAAATGCTAATAAACTCATGTATATTTAACCATGCGACATCAAATATCACATAGGGAAAATCAGCATCTCCAAATTTATATCGACTAGTAAATTCCGTATCCCTCCTCAAAATTATCCCATGTGCGTCACAAATAGTCCCGCAGAAAAGATGGCAGTTTAACCATCCAGGAGCAGACCATCAATATAGATACAGGGCAGGGAATTGTCAATTAATTAATAAATTAATAAATTAATAATTAGCAATTTTGCCAAGTAGTTCAGTATGCAAAAACCTTTATCGGTAAAACATTTATAATTATAATTATATTATAATTATAAATGTTAAACCGATAAAGGTTTTTTGCATACTGAACTACTTGGCAAAATTATTAATTATCAATTTATTAATTAATTAACAATTTTCTGCCCTATATCTATCTATCTATCTATCTATCTATCTATCTATCTATCTATCTATCTATCTATCTATCTATCTATCTATCTATCTATATATATAGAGATAGTATGAAAAAAATAAATGGTTTTACCGATAAAGGTTTTTTTCATACTGAACTACTTGGCAAAATTGTTAATTATTAATTTTATTACTAATTGGCAATTCTCTGCCTTATATCTGTATATTTATATTGATGTCTCTTATTGGATGGTTAAACTGTAACCCTTTTATACGGGACTTTTTATGCGGGA
>NC_068996.1:32568002-32571496 GCF_001194135.2 Octopus bimaculoides | reverse complement strand
ATATATATATATATATATATATATATATATATATATATATATATATGTGTGTGTGTGTGTGTGTGTGTGTGTGTGTGTATGGAAGGAGAGAGAGAGAGAAGAGAGTGATATATATAAAAAACTGCTATAAGCATAATAAGATAGTGACGCCGGGTGCGAGCAGAACTATTATGAAAGTTTGAAGTAAAAAAGAATGAAAGATAGGATAGTGTAATAACAATGACAGACAAAGCAGTGTATAATGCGATAGAAGTAAAAGCAGAGACATAGTGTAATAAAATAAATAATATGATGAGAAAATAGCGTACAGAAGACGCAAAGGACAGGAAAAAAGAAAGCGGTATGGAGAAAAAGCAGTAGAAAGTACAGGAGGATGAAAAAATTAGAGTGTTATAGAGGAGAGTAGTGACAAAGCGATAGAGAAAACCTATAGTAAACGCATACCGACATACACTCATACATGCAGAAGATACATGCATTGGTGTGTGTATACATATGCAAAAAATGTCTATATAGATATAGGTGAACACACATTTGTAGATATTGTATATATATTTCTATATAGATTGTGTATTCACTCATACGTTTGCATATATATTTTGGAACACACAGTCATGCGCATTTGTATATACGTAAATGCGTGTGCATACGTGCGTGCATGGATGCATACATGCACAAATATGTATGTGCACACTCACACACACACACACACACACACACACACACACACACACACATATATATATATATATAATGTACATATATATGCATATATATACACACACATATATATGAATACATGCGCATATACTTGGATAAGCGCGTACGTACGCATGTGCCTATGTGTTGTTCATGTATTCTGTGTGTATTGTGTACATGCGCATGTGGATGTAGATATAAATACAAAGCTACATAGAAAGCTGGAGACAAGGCGAGTTAAAGAAATTGATAGATAAGATGTGTATGTATCCATATTTATGTGTGTTGCGAGGGTGCTTGAGCATGTGCATATATGTGTGTATGTTTGTCTCTGAGTGTGCTTTTCGCTAATTTGATTGACTATTTTACAAATTTGTGCCGCGAGTAAGACCGAAATGGAATCGGTATCTAAGAATGATTGACCATCAAGTTGGTGAGATCCATTTCAGAAAACTACTTGCTTTTCCAATTATGATAACAGTAATCTTTATGAACTATCAAAAGAGAACGGTTGTTGGAAAGTCTTCTGTAACTAGGGGCTGTTTTCTATCGTGATGATCCCGACAAGATGTTGTCTTGAAAGATAGAACCCGCGTTTTACACATTGTGTGTATAAGCATGCGTGCATGTGTTTATGTGTGTATATGTATATGTTTATGTGTGTACACATGCATCTATATAGGTTAAGTTTGGAGTTAAGTTTATCGTTCTAGATATATGTTAGTGTTTACTATGTATTGTATTATATATTTCACATATTATTTTGCATCTTTATTTTCTATCGAGTGCATTATTTTAGATCTGTTCATGTGTATTCCACATTTTATCGTTTTCTTTAAGTGGTTTAGATATTGTATCGCTTACTACATACCGAGACACAATCACACACACATATAACTAGGCATGATTGCCGTATATATATATATATATATGTACATATCAAACATGCAAACGTATGACTCCACATGACAATGAGTGAGGGTAACATACCTAATTATGTGTATATTTTCGGCGTATTATTTATATTTTACTTCATAATATTTTCTTATGCCGCTGTTGTTTTGTTCTCGATGGTTATATTTGTAAATATAGATGAAAATAAAATGTGTAAAGAAAAAGAGCATTTTAAAAATGGAACAAAAACATCGTTAAAAGAAGACAAGGTGCAAAGAAAAAAGCAAGTAAAAAGACTTTGTAGACCATACAAAGAGATGAAAATAAACATAATAATAATAAATAATAATAATAATAATAATAATAATAATAATAATAATAATAATAATAATAAAAATGATGATGATGATGATGATGAGGATAATAATAATAATAATAATAATAATAATAATAATAATAATAATAATAATAATAATAATAATAATAATAATAATAATAATAATAATTGCCCTTTTGTAGTACTAGGCAATGGCTCTTATGGCTTCTGATCTTAACTGATTGTACATTGTTATGGCTTCTGATCTTAACTGAATGTACATTGTTTTGTTCTGATATAAAAGATGGACTGCAGCAAATATTCTGCTCAATACCTCAGATTTGCTTGTCAGTTGCTTGACCTTAACCAGTGGAGCATGGCTGACAATATGTGCATGTTTGATCACGAGCAGAAGTAGTTTCGTGTATGGTAACACATTTCTTCGATGTCTGTAAGTCTGCTTTCATTTATTTGTACATATATATATATTTGTGGGTGTGTGTGTGTAGCGTCAATGAGCGATTTCACACACGTCTACATACAACTATGTATTTATGCACAAGTGGGTGTATTTCTGTCTTTGTCGATTTCAACACTTGTA
The DNA here is from genome assembly GCF_001194135.2 of Octopus bimaculoides. Taxonomy (NCBI): domain Eukaryota; kingdom Metazoa; phylum Mollusca; class Cephalopoda; order Octopoda; family Octopodidae; genus Octopus; species Octopus bimaculoides. Next base: position 32,568,986 of record NC_068996.1, on the reverse strand, counting down.
AATTATATAGTGACAATTTAAAAGGTTGGATGGACTTAACATCTATCCTCAGCATATAGGTACTGAAGCCTTCTGTGCCCTTAATTATAATTGTATTTTACACTATTATAAATCTTGATATATGAATTTACCTAAATAGGTCTATTTATTATGCTGGCCACTGATAGAATTTTCAATCATTTTATTCTTTAATTATTTTCGGATATATTCCATTCACTTCGGGACAGTTTAGTCGCATCCGTACTATTCTGACCAAATACACATGTTGAGATTGACTGCGAAATTCAATACGAATATATTTGGGACATTTATGCATTAATCGCAGTTTTGCGGGTGCTTTTCTGTGGGTATGTATAAATATTTCACTTATCTCGCTCAGTATGTTTTGCTGATGAAGGAAAAGTTATCAAACTAATACGGAAATTCTCTGTTATATATAACACAGAAGGGTTCAGTGCCTATATGCTGGGAATAGATGCTAAATCCATCCAACCACCTAAATTATCACTAGATAATTTACACAATACTGAAATCGAGGAAGCAGACTGACCGAAATTCAGAAAATATAATTCAGCTAGTTTTGAATTGATCAATTTCTGTATTATATATGTATAATACATCATATATATATATAAGTCAGTAAATAGTGGGGTTGTGTTAACCGCACGTGGAGAAATAATAGGAAAATGAAAAAAAGCCAGAATGCTGAGCTGGGAGCATAATTTAATAAAGATTTTTTTCTAACCGGTTTTCATTGCGATGAAGCAAATTATCAAGAAGAAGGAGAATGAAAATGTTATTTTACAAAGAAGTACAAAAAAGTACAAAGTGAAGAAAATAATATATAAAACAATAATATATAAAAAAAATAAATATACCCATACATTATATTGTCTTTGAGCTTTTGTAGTTCAATAGTAGTTCATGTATAAATTGGTAGGAAAAATAAGGATGCATGAGAGTTGAGAGTTTTGTTAGGTTTAA
>NC_068996.1:32561072-32562090 GCF_001194135.2 Octopus bimaculoides | reverse complement strand
CTGTGAGGTTAAATGTAATTGTAAAATGAAAAATGTTGCATATAAAGCTACTATTACAACACTTGATCTCCATGGGTTTCATTAAATACGTTTGAACAATCATAAATCATCTTTTAATGATCCTCGGAAAGAAAATAGTACTAGTTTATCCAAAAAGGTATGACAACTTAAAAGAGACAACATAAATTTCTCAATTTCTTGGAATATTGTTCATCTGTCCCCTCATATAGGATTAAAAATAGAACGTGCCCTTTATGCTTTGAAGACTCTTATATAATTATGAAAATGAACGGTTCTATCTTAAATTCAAAAGATGAAAGAGTTTCTCTTGTAAACATATGTCCAAATTTCTTTTCATTAACCTTAAATAATCTTATTGATTACTTCTGTAATTTTCTTATTAGTTCATATTACACTCTTAGGTTATGTATATACATGTATTCTCTGTGTGTGCATGTATGTATGTATGCGTGCTTGTGTGGGTATGTTTATGCACTTGCGCTCGTGTTTTTATATGTACGTGTGTATATATATATGTATGCATCTGTGTGTATGTGTATGTATGTGTATATATATGTACATATGTATATATTTGTGTGTGTGTATTTATTATGTGTATGTATGTGTATGTATACTTATGTATGCATATATGTATATATATATATTCGTATGTAGGCATGTATGCGTATTTTACTTGTATGTCTTAGTGCTTGCACATGAATGTATTTTGTTTTTGTCTACTTGTGTATATACAAGTATATGTAGGTGTGTATGTATGCATACTTGTTCTTGTCTGTATATGCATATTTTTGTGTATGGATACATTAACACGCGCGCATATACGTGTGTATATTTGTGTATATATATGTGTATTTCTGTTTTTTATATATGTTTTTCTTTGGTGTATTTTGCATGCATTTTTGTGCTTTTCGTTTTTTGTTTGGGTGGATGTGTATATGTTATGTGTATTTTATGTTTGTACATGTATGTGTGCATGTGTGCATATATATATATATAT
>NC_068996.1:32558497-32560278 GCF_001194135.2 Octopus bimaculoides | reverse complement strand
TATATATATATATATATATATATATATGGGTATATATATATGTGTGTATATGTAGGTATATATAGAGAGATTTGCATGTATGTGTGTATGTATATGTGTATATGTATATATATTTATTCATATCTATATATGTCTTATGTGAATACGTGCTTCTTTAGTTTATTTGTATCTTCCCTCACACTTGTACCCCTGTATATTTATGTGGGAGTGTATGCATGTTTCTTGTGTGTATATATGTGTGTTGTGTATGAGTTATGTATGTATATGTGTATGACTGTATATCCTTATGTGTGAAGTGTATACGGTTTTTCTATCACTTGTAATTTTATAATAATTTTCTCCTTCATATATTTGTTTTTTGTTCCTACTTTTTTCTAATTGGCTCCCCTAACCCTGGCTAGATTTTGAGCAAGCTAACTATCTTGATTACACCGGCCGGTCTTGTCTGATCGATGTTTTTTCCTTGTTTAGTTCTCTTTGGTTTTCTCTCTACATTTTTGCACATTTTTACTTTAACGTTGTAACTTTTTTCAAACATAGTCTTGCCTATCACCTATTAGTCTCGTGTAATATATGTGTGTATATATTTATATATATATATATTCGTTTTACAACATCAATATGTATATGTATAACACTATGTTTTTGTTTCTACTAGTCCACCTGTCACGTTATATTCTACTATACATACCTGGCTTTGTTTATTATACTTTGTCTCGGCCTGTTACCATGTTTTAAACATACCCGTTAGCTTTTGTTTTATTTGTTATTTTTTATTTCTTATATTTATGTTATAGCTTACCGCACATATAGACGCGCATACACATTGATATGTCTGTCTTTTTTCTCTTTCGTCTCTCTTACTATTATTATTACTGTTATTTTCCCCTGTTACAAATTGCTTGTAAATATCGGACTTTTTCCCTATTACCCCATTTATACTCTCCCTTATTGTATCTTATTTTATTTTACTTTATTTTATTAAACTTTTTTTGATGTCCTTACAAAGATTCCTCACACTGATGAAAATGACAATGCATAAATTTAATTATAATTACTATGGTTATAATTTTTTTTACATATCTGTATTGTTCTTTGAAATGCGCGAATGTATTGAATTCTATTTTGCATTGAATCTAATTTGGATTCGCAGTAAAGTACGTTCAAACGGACAGCCATATGGCTACGAACATTACTTTTTAGTAAAACTACGGCGTTGATCACTGAGAGAGATTTTAGAACTAGCATTTTAGCTTGTTGTGTCGCTTGAAATTATATATATTGCGACGAGAAGCGAGCTAATGCCATCTCTAACACTGAAGTGAAGCAGAAATAGCCCGAAACCGGGCTGGTCCGTAGGTCCTGTCGCTTGAAGGTGGTAGCGGTTCGCTCCGCTGCTCGCAACATCTCAGATGCATTATATATATATATATATATATATAAGGTACAGTGTATATTTAAATATATAAGAGAAATCCACTCATTGGATTCCTTACGCTAGAAAGAACTGGTAGGTTTTAGAACCACAAAATTAGGGATAAAATCGTGTTTATATATTTTAGTCTTGGGTGTACCTGTTGATAACGACTTCACCTACCAAATTATCTTAAATTGCTAAAATAAGTCAGAAACCAATTTGGTTCAGGAAAGAAATAGCAAAAGTTTTTATTTTTTCATTTCGTTCCTTTGGGTATTTTATCCCTAATTTTGTGGTTCTAGAACCTAGCGTACGGAATCCCATGAGTGGATTCCTCTTATGTATTTAAATATACACTGTACCT
>NC_068996.1:32556936-32558397 GCF_001194135.2 Octopus bimaculoides | reverse complement strand
TATATATATGCATTTTTTTCGATGCCTCGATAACTGAAGAAATGCAGGCGTGGGTTTCCGCCCCGACATCCGAATTTTATGTGGCATTTTCCAGGGTTACTCTCTATCACAACTCTTTTGTATAGCCTTAATACCCCCATCGAAATTGCTCAATCATGTACATTACGGTTATAAAATGTTTGATAAAAGTATCAATCATCTCATTTACACGGACGATTTAAAGTTCTTTGCCAAAAATGGCCAACAACTACAGGGTTTACGAGCGATTGTTAAACAATTCAGTGATGACATCAAGATGCAATTTTGTCTCGATAAATGTGCAAAAGCTACCTTTATCAAAGGAAAAATGACAGAAACATCAAGCGTTAACCTTGACCAGCAGAATGCCATAAAGGATTTTGAACCAGCGGAGAGCTATGAATATCTAGGAGTATTTGAAGGGGACAGAATCAAACATTCAGTGATGAGGGGCAGGATCTGAATAAAATGTTATCGCAAGGTAAGGGCAATACTCAAGACAGAGCTGAATGCAAGAAACAGGATCGAAGCGATCAATACTTTAGCTATACTAGTCGTGACTTACAGTTTCAATATCATTAACTGGTCAATTACTGAAATATGTAATCTTGACATAAAAATATGAAAATTGTTGACACTGCATAGAATGCACCACCCTAAGGCAGATATAGAACGATTTCATCTGCCAAGAAAAGAGGGAGGCTGTGGACTTTTACAACTGGAATTAACAATGAAGGTAGCCACAATTGGCCTAGACACCTACCTGAAAAACTCTGAGGACTGGATGCTAAAACTTGTCTCAAAACATGAAAACAAGAAAGCATCATACTCAGTAACAAAACAGGAAAAGGAATATCTTAGTGGATTCCAAATACAACAAATTCAAGAATTAGACGAACTAGAAACAAGTACAGGAAAACCTAAGTGCATGAAACCCCATGCTAAAATTGCTGCCTTAGATACTCTTACTGATAAATGGTAAGAAAAACCTCTCAATGGCAAATACCCAAAGAGATCTAATAATGTCGATTTTGACAAAGCCCTTACCCATCAATGGTTAATGGCTTCTGGCTTAAAATCAGAAACAGAAAGGTTTATCATAGCAACCCAAGAACAATGCCTACCTACAAGAAACTATCAGGCCAACATATTAAAGAACGACATGTCGTGTATATCAAAAAAAAAAAAAATGAAACAATTGATCATGTTGTCTCCCTGTGCAGTTTTCTTGCGCCTACAGAGTATCTCAACAGGCATGATAGTGTTGCACAATATATTCACTGGTTAATATGCAAAAACCTGGACTTGCCCCATGATAAAAACTGGTGGGAACACAAACCACCCTCAGTACTTGAAAATGATCACATCGGATTATAAAGGACCACGTACTCGAATGATGAACCAGATTCGAGACGAGAAATCTGCTACTGATTCAAATCTTCC
>NC_068996.1:32544694-32548250 GCF_001194135.2 Octopus bimaculoides | reverse complement strand
CTCGAATGTGGAATCTAAAAACAGAAACAATTCCTATCATAGTAGGTGCCTTAGGTATAATAAAAAAATATTCAGACAAATACATAACAAAAACACCAGGACTTACAAATATATATAACATACAGAAAATTGCACTACTGGGTACTGCACACATTCTACGCAAAACACTTTCAATACAGTAAACATAAGAGCACCACAGCAAACCACAGCACATACCCAAGGCGCACAGAGCTGCGCTCGGTAGTGAAGTGAAAGCACGTTATAAAAATAAAACTACTGAATAATAATAATAATAACAATAATGGACTCTCCCGTCGGTTTTGGTGTATGAGGATCTGACCAGCTACTCTATTTTTTTATCAGTTATAATGCTTATGTCGAATGTGACATTTGAATCTCGCAAACGATTCGCAGAGAGGCCCACAGATGCTGCAAGTATGAGTATTACGGGCCAGTGCAAGCGGTATATTTGCAGCCGCTTTTCTCCTTTGCTTTGCTCTCCTAAGCCTGTTAATGCTGGTTGAAACAAAGTTTCTTATACCATTCTGACTCGATGATTTCTATTTTGTTCGCTCCAGGACTGTTTGTTCAAAAGTGATATGAGACATATTGACTCTTGAGAGGTTACTGTTCAGCTTATTCTTTTATCTGAGCCAATGGTCAACCAACATTCCTGTGCTCACTATATATTTGTGTAAAGAGAACGCAAATGATATTTAAAGTTTGCGGGAGCTGTTTCGGTAGAATAATTTTTATGCGTTCATACACGAAATAATATTATTCACCATCTTCTATTTCTTAAATATTATAAATCTTCCACTGAGGAGGGAGCTGGTTTCCAACAAAAATTCATGGCTCCATCTTTGTGATGTAGTTAACACAGACAAATTCACATAGGGAACTTGAGAATAGACTTGCATATTTTTACTGTTCCACTCACAGATTGGACTTGTAATGTACGAATTAGCCGGCCGATTTCTCTTTCTGAAAATCTCAGTTTATCCAGATTCTCCTTTAAACATTTACTAACAAAACCTAGTGTTTCAATTATTATTGGTATGAATATGAATTCATAGTCTGGATACAGAAGCTAGAGGTTTCGAAGCAGTTGTCCATATCTATATCGTCTTTTCGTTTAATTTTCAAAGAGATATTTATATCTGCAGGGCAGCTGTCCTATAAGATGGTACATACCTTTGCCCCTGCTTCCCAAACAACAATATCCGGTCTGTTATGTTTGCATTTGACAGAAGTTTTGATGGGAATATTACACTAGTATTCCTTGAGCTGGAGTTTATGAATGTATTCCATAATAGAGACATTTTCAAAGTTTATTTCAGGACAGTCTTTTTTTTGCGGATGGCATTGTAAATTGTTTTAGCAACAACATCGTGCCGCATGGGAAAATAGCACCGTAACGACATTTTCGGACCGCTGCTAATCCCATGCGTGATGTCTTCCACAGAAACATGACATAGTCTATACATGCGGTTACACCTTGGGATTACAAGAGCGTCACTGTCTCTCTTGTTCACCAGGTACTTTGTGTCAATATCCTGTTCCTGGATGGCAAATGCATAGCCTTCAAAGTGTTATGTGATGTAGTGGTGTTGTGACCAAGACAGGCTGCGCTTCGTATTAATTCTACTGTCTTCTTCAAGCTTCCGGGCAACATACCCATGCATAGTCTATTTTTTTTTGTATGCTGAATGCTTTCCATCCATGTCTTCTCTGTTTTGGTACTGTATCAGGAAGAGAGTGCGTCTTTAGGAGCTGACTGAAAACTCGTACAATGTTGCTCACTTCACTTTTCAGAACTGCATTTATATCCCTTCGTCAGAACATTCGGAAAAGCGGTAATTGGAAAAGGTTGTTGCTCAGATGTGTGTGTGTGAGTGGCGGGGGGAGGGGAGGAAGGAGGAAGGTGACATGCGCGGACTGTTGTTGTTATAGCAACCAATCTGCTTCGTGTAGTTCTTGTTGTTAATAGCTGGCTTCAATTTGTTTATAAGGAGGGATTCCAAACTGCTGAGATTGCCCCTGTTGTGTTGGGTTGCCTTGATGGAAACTTTAAAATTCCGGGTTTGGTACTTCCTAAGGTGTTCCTTTATCGAAGTGTCTGTCTGCATATGCTCTTTTATTCAGTCATGCAGTTTCCCGGTATTGCTCCCTGTGTAGGATGCTCCACACTCATTGCAGACTACCTCGTATACTACATAGGTACTCGTGCATGTTTTGATGTTGATGGGGAAGTTGGTGAGTGTGCACCTCACGGTGCACTCTGTGATATTTTTCTTCGACCGAACTTTCCTCAAGGATGGACTGGTGTGTACCAGCTGTATGTTAAGTCTCTTCCTGCAGATGGCATGTTGGAGAGTTGCCGTTGTTCTGTCATTGAAGTACTTTTCTGAACTGATGTTAAGGCAGCATTTTTCTGACCTGATGTTGCGGGCTTTCTTGTGTTGTTTTCCCGTTTTCTTGTTTCGCGAATGCAATCATTGAGCTGTAGATGGCGGATAACCGTTGTGCGGTAGGTTCATGAGGAACCGCTTGATGTTGATAGCTTTGTCAGTTACTTCACTGCAGTCGGTTACTTTAGATGCTAACGATTCTGCCATCTCGCCACATTAGGTAGTTATATGAATTGATAAATAAAAGTGAATAAACAAAATAAATAAATAATAAGCATACACTCATACAGACTCATAAAAATATACACGCGCACATGCACATATACGCATACACATACATGATATATACACATCTGTATATATGTATACATTTATATACATATGTATATTTACTCATATACAGATGCATAGATATATATTTATATATTCATATACACAACATAATATATATATATTGAAATACATGTGTACAGATGCATATATATATATATATATATATATAGACATACAAAAATGAACATGCACATACATTTACAGACATGATCACATGCGCACAATCACGCTCACAAACACTCACACACACACACACACACACCCGTGCATACATACATACATACATACATACATACATACATACACACACACACATAACATTCCAATAAGCGTACGAGCATAAGCATATAGTTGATTAGAAATCAGAATTTACAACAGTTTTTGTTGTAATTTCGACTAACACCCACTCATATGAACATATAAGTAGATATTGACTGTAAATCAATATTCACATATTTTCATAGAAGAATACTTACTTAGAAAACAATGTACATACATTTATGTATGTGTGCATGTGGATATATAGTTGTATGTATATATACATATGTATGTATACACACACATATACATATACACACACGTCTATCTCTCTCTCTCTCTCTCTCTCTCTCTCTATCTATCTATCTATCTATATATATATTTTTTTTTTATATATAATGTTGACCACTCACATGGACATTTAATGTGGTAGAAATAGATCACATCTTGTGTCTACTAAGACCTAAATTAGTAGACACAAGATGTGATCTATTTCTAGCACATTAAATATCCATGTGAGTGGTCAACATTATATATAAAAATATACTCTAATC
>NC_068996.1:32536135-32542090 GCF_001194135.2 Octopus bimaculoides | reverse complement strand
AAACAGTGTGCGATGGGTAAATTGTCGCCGTTTTATGTTTTTGATTTAGCGCATTGTTTCTTTTAGATTTTGTCGACTACACTGTATAGTAGGGTCAATTGGGCACCGTCTGTGAGATAAACAGCTAGATGACGCAATTCACTCTGCCAGAAATTTGGAAACGACATGCTGTATTGCTCGATATTCGCGCCGCAAACTCCAGTATAAATAGATGGCGAACATACAAAACAATCGTTGGTTTGCCGTGTCCCAAAAACATATGTACCCTGAATGATAAAAATTAAACATCCAGTCAACATCACACTGTTTGGAGTGATCACTAGTGATGGCGATGTTGTGCCTCATTCATCTTCCCACACGGCCCCAGACTCAACACTGAAGCCCACGTCAAGTGCTTGGAAGAGGTAGTGCTGCCCTGGGTCAAGTGGGTGGCTGCTGGAAGATCCTATGTCTAGCAACAAGACTCTGCATCATGCCACACAAGCAGGAGAACACAGTCATGGCTGTCAGACAATTTCTGTGACCACATCACTCCTAACCTCTGAGCACCTAACTTCCCACACTGCAACCCTTACATTATTATGTGTGGTGCGCAGTTGAACGAGAGACCAACACAACTTGTAGCACCAGAGTTGAACTGAAGGCAAGGATTATGGCAATATTCACCATCTTAAACAAGGTTACCGTCCAGAAGTGTTTAAGGAGATTTCGAAATCATCTGGAGGCCGTGTTTGAAGCTAACGGCGATTTTATTGAATAAATTTACTTTTTAGTATTTCAAGATATTTTTATATAATTTTGGTAAATACATCTGTAAAAATGAGATGTCAGTGTTATTTTCATTTTTGCGTAATTTAGACGACAGTTTGTTCACCGCACCTTGTATGTATGTATGTATGTATGTATGTATGTATGTATGTATGTATGTATGTATCTATCTATCTATCTACCTATTTATCTATCTATATATATATAATATATATACACATTATATACATACTCATATATACATATACACTGAAATATACACATATAAACAAGCACGGAGAATGTAGCAAATACATTTAGAAAGGTAAATATACACTGGGATATCTACCCTTCTGTTTGTAGATTTACAAACTGGAAGAACCGTTTTTCTAAATCTATTTGCTACATTTTCTGTGCGTGTTTACATATAGCGAGAGATACGTAGTTTTGGAGGCATTTATTCTTCTCTCAAGCAAACAGGTTCATATTGTACCCTGACTTATAATATATATTTTGCTTATTTGGACTATGTTTCTCGACATTTTATCATTATTTAACAATAGACTAGTATTTGTCAACGAGATTTGTTTGGTGACCAAAAAGAGAACATAGATACCACCGAAGAAGTATGTCTGACTTCAAATGCTGTAAACGCGACCCTATGTATTCAAAGTGAAACGCATTTAATCTGAACTGCTGCGTTATACTAACTTTTGATGGATCGGCAACAAACTTCATGGCATATTACACAAGGGTTCGAGAAAATTAGCATTTCTAAACATATGCATATTTCTTCAAATAATATTTAAAACGTGTCCGAAGCTGATATTTACCCGTTCTGTAGATATCTCTTCTACAATATTACTATTGATTATAAAGCAACAAACACTAGTACTTATACAAGTGATTCAGAAGCAAATGCATTATATGCCACCTAAAAATGAATGATAAAGTAGAAACTTTACTTTAAAATGAATCATGCATGACGTTTTAACAGCATAAGAATATGTCACTGACGACTCTTAAATATAAATTAATAAATCTGCAACAAAGCGGGATTGGTAGAACAGAAATTTTAGTTTTGATAATTTTTAACACTAAACAGGCAATTTCTCAAACATTTCGGATTAAAACCTAGTTACTAAATTGATCAATGATATAGTTAATCACATTTTAATAAGTAAACGCTAGTGAGTACTATCTTCAGAGCAAACCAAATAAAAATTTCATTTTGATATAAATTCCAAAATTTCCTCAATAGCTTTTAGAAAATTAATGATATAAACATGTATCCAATTCCCAATAAATATTTTAAGCATGCTCAACAATTGTGTAAACTGCTACTCCAGTACCCCAACGAAGATAGTGATTTCAATGTTTCTAAATATATCAGGCTGTCTGAAAATATCTAATCGTTATCATTTCAATTAGAAAATTATTTCTCATGAACCTGCAGAAAGATATGTGCGTGATTTTCAAAGTATAATTCACTGGTATGAGTACTCGTTATTTTTATTTGCTACGTTCGGCAATAAAATATTTCTGATGGTCGAACACTGTAGAACAGCATCTCTAACTTGAGTAAATATTTTCTGCTGCTTATATTATCCATTAACAGTTTTATGAAGTGACAAGCAAGAAAAATTATTTAGCCTCGCCAACTGCACACTATTCACAATTAAACACAAAGCAGGAAGAAGTCGACTATTATATAGATACTGATTACAGTGCCAATGCAGAGCGAGTTGTAGATAATTAAATGTAATAAGTCATCCACCTGTCTTTGAAGCCGATCTGAAATTGCACTCATGAAGGCCTTTTGTTCTTAGGATGGGACTCAAAGCGATTTTTGTTGCTATTGACCAATTGTTCAGAATTCCCAGGTCTACTTTCATAGTAGGACAAAGCACATGTGGATAAGCAGACCTGTAGTAGCCAAAATTTCCTCAAATCCACTGTACTGTCTTTAGAAGAGATCAGGAAACCATTTAATACTGTATTTCAAAATGAAAGAGTATGGGGAGAGTATTCAAAGCTGGAATGATAGGTCTGAGGTCCCTCGGAGCTAAACAAAAACAACGTATGGATTTGAATCAATATCGATATTTATCATAACCCATGCATATTTACCAATATTTATTCATGACCCACTTTGTATTGGCATTGTAGTGATTACTGTTTGACGTCAATATGGACTCATGTTTAGAACATACTTTAATACATCTCAATAATTCAATCTTAGTTATTATCAAAGAAAGTTTAGAACGGAGGTGTGAGCAAATTCACTGTCTATTGCTAACTGATGTCATTCACAATTTTGTTATAAATGCCACTGGTTCTACCGCATGAATTCCTGAGTGCACTTGAAGCATATCTGCTACTATAACAATCTGATTTGAAGTTGTATTGATGTGAGGTACATGTTAAAGCTAAAAGTTCTGGAAATAACATTTGTGGGAATATTATTTAAGAAAACAGGGCGTTTGAAATATTTTTGGGCATTATTTCTTCCCCATTACACATATTTCATTTGCTGACAAGAATCCGAAAGTGTTACATGTTGGATAAACATGTAAGAAATTTTTTAATTAAACATTCTTCAGACACAAAATCAAGGTATTATTACATTCTGTCTGAAGAATTTTTCAGGAAATTTTTTACATGCTAATTCATGTACAGCTTTCGGATTCCTATTAGCAAATGAAACATGCATAATGGTTAATAGATATCAAAAAATTTCCAACTCCCTGTTTTGTGGAAATATACAAACACTTAGAAAGACACACACACACACACACATACATATATGTAGTGGATTAATTTATATTTTGTATTAAGTACCAATGAAAATATGTACACTGACTGTAAAATATATCACTTATATTCATAGCTAAATTTAAATGAATTTTAAGTACGCTATTTTCATTATACTAAATGATTATACATTTATAAATATATAAATTGAATTTATTAATTAATGATAATAATAATGTTAAATGAATAGTTTTGTAAAGTGCCATATTGTGATGAAAAACTTTTATATTGCAAGTAGATATTTCCGGCTATTTTCCCGTAGGAAATTAATTTATAAATATATAAGCTTTGAATAACAGATAATTTTTACTCTGATAAACTAAGTAATTTAGTATTTTGTTCTAGTAATAATGTTTATATAAATACGAATAAATAAATTAGAACAGTTATTATATATAATTATATCCTGTTAAATAATCATAAATATATATATTCATTGTGGTACCAATTTCGTTTAATATATTTTATCATATGGTGTACTTTATTATATACATATAATATTTTATAGCATAATATAACTATTGCCTTATGCTAATTTTGTTCTTTCTGGAAAAATTAGTAAAATTATATGTTTTTTATATATAGTTCATTTTCTCTTTATCTAATAAATGATATAGTCTATGATTATCGTAGCTCTATTTTTGTTTATTTTATTTACGGAGATTTTTCCTGCGATAAATTAAGTATATTGGGATTTTTTACTTGTTAGTTATTTAGATTAATGTTTATATCACTAAGAATAAATAAGTGAGAGTAGTTATTATATATTATCATTGTATATAATTATATATCTTTTTGAGTAATTATCCATATTTGAATATTTTTGTAGTACCTATAAATATTTAGTAGATATACTAACATCATGTTCCTTCGAACATATATACGCATATAAATCTATGGAATAAAAGTATTTAACATAATTTATTTCCGTCTGTAAAACTAAGTAAAACTCTACTATTTTTATCTATTTATATATTAATGTATTTTATTAAAATGGCAGTAATTATTTTCGATTTTATATATTATTGGAAATATATAAAAACATATAATGACCGTTGTAAAATTTTCTTTACTTTATTTTATCCAATTGAGTTTGTTGTTCTTTTATTGTACTTAATATGTATTTGAATTCTTAGCGTTCACGCTTCTAAATTGTTATTTTGAATCAGTTTGGAATTTCATCTGTTTTCTTCTTCTTTTTAACCAAGGCCATGAAGATGATTGTATACGTAAATAGGAATATTTTATAAATCAACTAACGTATATAAACCGAAACAAATTGTTGGCTTTATATGGTTTTTTAAACAATTTATTTGTTACCTTATATTATATTTTTTATAGTATATTATAATGAATTGTTAGTTTGTCAATTGTATTTCTTTATTTCATTATATATATATATATATATATATATATATATATATATATATATATATATATATATATATAACAAATGAAAGACAGAAGATGAAATATACGAGAATATATTATTAATCACAACAATTGTTTCGACACATCTGGCATCGACTCCTCTTGTGGGACACACAAAAACTGGTTCGGGAGTATCCGTTGGTGCAGACGTATCTCGTCGGGTGATAAATAGAAAAAAAACTCGTTAAAATGACTGTTCCATAATTCAACTTTCCGTTTTGTAGAGAGAAAAACAGCCAGATGGAGGAAAATTCTTCATGTATATAGAAGATCCAACAATAAAATTGCACAAGACAAAACGAGAAACGAACACTTAATCCAGCGAGAAAAGTATATATGTATACACATTCTAATATATAACAAAATATGGATCCATATAAATCTATTAAAAGCGAAATTACAAAATAAATCAATTATATAAGGCTATATATTCTGTGATTTGTAGAATGAAACATTAAGGAGAAATTTTATGAGTACCATCGGATTAGTTGAATCCATATATTATGTATTAAATTTATGTATAGATATATATACATAATCCAAAGAGTAAGACGAAGAAATACTTTAACATACATTTAATGATCAGATACAGTTGTCATTGATCATTAAAGATATGTCAAAGTATTTCATTGCTTTATTATTTGGATTAATTTTTACTCTTCGCAAACCTACGGTTTTACCGTCGTGAAACCAGAATTTTCTATACAGAATTTCGGTACTAGCCTGGTGTTCGACAGTGGTGATAGCCCAGAAATCGGGTTGCGTGCTTCATTGGAATTACTCTATCTTTATAATCAACCAGGACCTTATATACACACACACACACACGCACACACACACACACACATAAATGCGTGTGCGTGTATATATATATATATATATATATATATATACACATAGGTATACATACACACATACATACTTATATATATACATACATATATGTATGTATATATATATATA
>NC_068996.1:32532245-32535572 GCF_001194135.2 Octopus bimaculoides | reverse complement strand
ATATATATATATATATACACATATATATATTAATATTGATAGAAAGGACAACAAAAGAAAGAAAGAGACCTCTATATTATGTAAATAGAGGAATTTATCTGTAAAAATATGTGACACTTATTCGGTAGCCATGATAAAACTCCGAATTTCGGATGCCGGGGTGGGAACCCACGCCAACATCTCTTCAGTTATCGGACCATTGAAAATTCCTTTGAAAAATGACCGTTAATCAAAGGGAAATTACTGTGTGCTTGACCGTTATTAATTCAAAAGAGCTATAGGCACCTAAGTAAAGGGAGGGGTAAAAGTAAGGGTGTAAAAGAGACTTTTTGACAATGGCAGGCACAGGTATCCAGTGATACTGGAGGGTACCCCCCCTAAGTGTCACTCGTGCCTGGAGTCGGGCCATGTCAGAAAGGATTGTCCAACCCCCACCAAGCAACTGACAACCGGTGTTGGTGTGTTTGTGTTATCGTAACTTCGAGGTTCGGCAAAAGCGAGTGACAGAATTAGTATCATTTCTTTAAAAAAAGTACTGGGGGTCGTTTCATTCAACTAAAAAAGTTCAAGGCGGTACCCCAGTATGGATGTAGTCTAGAGACTGAAACAAGTAAGATATAATAGATAAAAGATAAAATATATATATACTCGTAACGGTACTATTTATCAGCAACGTAGACCATATATATCCATACTACCTATTTTTAGTGCACTGGAATGCTTTCAGAAATTGATATTCTAATGCAGTTGATGACTTCTAATTTTCTGTTTCGGCGACAACATTCAAGTATAATTTTTTCATATCAGACAAAACCAGCTATCACAAAATAGAATCAACAGTAACTAATAAAACTATAACTGTTACTACTACTACTACTACTACTACTACTACTACTACAATTAATATTAAAATTGTTTCTTTATTAACCACAAAGGATCGTGATGGTTACAGAAAGATACAATGTAGGATTACATGAATGAGCGCGTAACTGTAAACAGAATAATCCTATTATGTCAGGTGAAGGGCTTAGAGTTTTCCGTCGCCCATTTTTCTTAGCAATTTGTCTGACCATTTGTATCTCATTTTAGTTCATGTAGAAATTTTGTAAATTGTTGCAGCACCTGCAAAAGAAATACCCTTTTTATCTACTTCTGCAGCGGCGGCGGCGGTGCGTTGGCGGAGCTCGTGTGTTTTCAAAATTTTCTATTTTTTGTTGTTGCTGTTCTTGTTATCGTTATTGTTGCTGCTGCTGCTACTGGAGTTCTTCCATATATTGACGTTGACGTTGCAAGTAGAGCAAATTCTATCGCCTTGACTAGGTGAATTTCTTGCAGCTGTCACTGGCTTGGCATTGACGTCAAGTTCTGTTGCCATAGCTCCGTTAAATTTTTTTGGGGAAAGTAAAAAAAACTAGAACATTTTTCGTTGCCAATTATCATTATAGTCTATTGTTCCGATACTTTTTAAAGTATTTGAAAGTTTCAATATGTTTGTTTTTCAGGTAGCTTAAAATATTAACGTAACGGGAGTGTTTCTAAACAAGATAATCTAGACAATGCTAAAGTTATAACGAAATATATCAATGAATATATTCAATTATTTACTTGTTATTTATGTAATTATTTTTATATATAAATATATGCACGCATCTTTATAATGCCTCACATAGTAAAATTCTCTTAAATAACAAAACGTAATCTTGCTGGCCAAATCCTTCCACCTACTTATATCCCCTTGAAAGTTCGATTACTTGAATTTGACACAAACAATTGCAATTTTACATACTGGAGTGAACGTTTCCCAAACAAACAGTTTAAATGTGCAATTAGTGTTTAAATAATATCAACGTCTACACCTAATTACACATCTGTACCAGCTAACCTTTTCACTTACCTACATTCTTTTCTGAAACCGCACAAATAACCCGAGGCCCAAATCTGATACACTTAAATAGATACACCTGATTAAAAAGGGTTTAGGTGAGTCTAATGTTACAAGGTAAAATTCGGAAAAACATGTTTAAACTATCAAATGTTCAAAATATTCACAGAAATTTCAATAAGTTCCACAGAGATATATAAGTTTAAATGTTCGATGAAGATCATAACAAACATACATGATTGAAAGTTCAGTCATGAGTTTTTATGGGAAAAAAGGGCGAAAAAGAAAAAGATGGAGAGAAAGAAAAAACTTCTTTGCTTTACAATTTCTGTCGTAGTGCGTGAATGAGTTCTTTTCTCAAGTTCACTCGTAGTACATGAATTTCTTTACGTTATTCGCTTGTTCGAAATGTTATAGGTGAAAATCATTTAGTATATATGCATACATACATACATACATACATACATACATACATATATATATATCTATACGTAACGTATATACGTATACACAAACACACACACACACACACACACACACACACACACACACACACACATATATATATATATATATATATATATATGTGTGTGTGTGTGTGTGTGTGTGTGTGTGTGTGTGTATGTTTGTGTGTCTGTGTTTGTCCCCCCAAAATCGCTAAACAACCGATGCTGGTATATTTACGTTCCCGTAACTTAGCGGTTCGGCATAAGAGACCGATAGAATAAGTACTAGGCTTACAAAGAATAAATCCTGGTGTCGATTTGTTCGACTAGAAGGCGATGCTCCAGCATGACCGCAGTCAAATGACTGAAACAAGTAAAAGTATATGTTTTTGCGGTAAAGGATCAAATTTTGATTGGTTGTAAATTTGATGACGTCTTTTGTTTTTCTCGTGGGTGTTTTGGTCAAAATCTTTTTGTTTTGGCAAAGTTCAACGTTCTAGCTGGCTAACCTCCTAGTGAGGTCTTGGTAACCTCTTTTCGCGTGATGATTTTCTAGCGCTCGGTTGGTTAGTTCCCTTAAAACGTCGCTGGTTCGGTCGGCTCTCCTGAGAATCCGGTTTTGGCCAGAAAAAAAATCTCATTGGTTTAGTTTGCAGTTACGTCTGCAACTGGTGTTTAAGAAGGTGTAAGGTGTTTTTGTACAGTAGTTTGGAGTTGGACTATCGAATCCCCGATGAAGCATGTAACTCAAACTTTTCGATATATATCTGTTGTCTCTGATCGTGTTTCGTGAATAAATTGGGTTTTCTCTTTCTGGTATGATATTTTACTCTCTTACTTGTTTCAGTCATTTGACTGCGGCCATGCTGGAGCACCACCTTTAGTCGAGCAAATCGACCCAGGACTTATTCTTTGTAAGCCTAGTACTTATTCTATCGGACTATTTTGCCGAACCGCTAAATTACGGGGACGTAAACAAACCAGGATCGATTGTCAAGC
>NC_068996.1:32516947-32531767 GCF_001194135.2 Octopus bimaculoides | reverse complement strand
GAGTTCCGCCTACACTTTTTTCTGCAAAATAAGGGTATCTTATCCTGTTTATGCTATATTATTAGCGTTTGAAGATTTAAAATCACTTCTTTAACCTTCTAAGACATCTCAACGCTTCTAAAAGCAAACTTCGTTTGTTTGTTTACGTTTATCGTAATTTGAATTTAACATATGATAGCGTCTCATAGAGCGAGATTTATATACATCTTAAATTTGCAGCAGAATTTGGGATGGGATAGTTTAGCTCAATCGGTCTAGAGCACCGCGACGCGTAATTATGGAGGTGTGAGTTCGAGTCTCATAGCTGGCGTCTACACTTTTTTCTGCAAAATAGAGTCATCTTATCTTGTTCAGGCTATATAATTAGCATTATCCTGCGTTTGAGAATTTAAAATCACTTCTTTATATATATATCTTACTTTTGTTGTCTTTTCTATCAATATATATATATATACGACGGGCTTCTTTCAGTTTCCGTCTACGAAATCCACTCACAAGGCTTTGGTCGACCCGCGACTATAGTAGAAGACACTTACCCAAGGTGCCACGAAGTGGGACTGAACCCGGAACCATGTGGTTGGTAAGCAGGCTACTTACCACACAGCCACTCCTGCGATATTTAGTTGTGGTTTATATTTTTTGATAAACTAGGAATATCAAAAAGGACTGATTGCTACCTAGTTCAGATACCAGGAAATCTAAAAATAGAAGAAATTCAAAAGATAGTGCTCATTGGAACTGCTCGTATCCTATATAAAATATTGTCAATGTAATACCCCAAATATTTTATTCTGCAAGCAGTATTAAAATACTTTTAAATGTACATAATAGCAAACAGTTTTTACTATCATCTTAACATCACACTATCATCTTAACATCACACTATCATCTTATAATCAAATTACTTTTAAAACAAACCTCTAATTTACTTATGCTTTGACAGACATTCTCTAGAACAATGCTCTGTGCAAAACCAAATACATGGCATAACACCAACATGAACTTCTAACTTGTTTTTTCTTGAGGTCTCTGGGTGAAAATTGGAGTCAACTTGTACAAACACAAAGTAAAAGCCAACATGTAATAATAATAATAATAATAATAATAATAATAATTATAATAATTATAATAATAATAATAATAATAATAATAATAATAATAATAATAATAATAATAATAATAATAATAATGTATGACTCCCTAATCGATGCTCGAAGAGCAGATATTATTGAGGTAGAAAAAAGAAACGAAGATTATAGATATTACAATACCTGTGGATGCAGGCATAAGTGACAAAGAACTTGAGATTGAAAAATACAGACTACTAAAAGATGAAATTGGAAGAATGTGGGCTATGAGGAGAGTCTGTCATCCCAGAAGTTGTAGGGGCACTCGGAACACTAACAACCAAATTCAAGAAATATGTCAAAGAAATTGGAATTGGCATGAGAGCAAAGCAAGTCCCAAAAACTGCTCTGCTGTGGATAGATAGGATTTTAAGATTGGTACTTGGATGTTGAATATCTTCCACGATAACTAACAACCAAGTACGGCCTCTGATAGCAGGCTGCTGTCTGCTCTCACATAATCTACCAGAGCAAACAATACCGAGCGCTCTGGGAAGTAAAGCAACAACAACAACAACAGCCACAGCAGCAGCAGCAACAACAACAACAAAAACAAAAACAACATTAGCACAAGCCCGGAAACGTTTCAAGCTGCTGCAATTTTGAAGACTTGAAAATGCATATTCTCAGAAAATATTCCGAATCTGCTACACTTTCAGTCCTCAAAATGCACGAGGAAAAATATGCTTGCGAGTTATTAACATCACACCATAAAGGGATGAATAAAATGACAGGAAAATATCATCATATTTACACAAAACTGTTTGATTAAATATTCTTCTTTTTCTCTTTTTTCTTTCCTCTTCTTTTTCTATCTTCTTTTTTCTATCTTTTTCTTTTCGCTTCTTATAAAATTGTAACTTAAAAACTGATGATGTCATTCCATCAATGTGTGGACGCTGGTTGCTCTCGTTCATATTTTAGATTTAAATTTCTATAATTTTCAATTTTTATTTTCTTATTTTGAACTTCACAAAGACAGACTTACTGTCGAAATATCGTTCAACCAATAAAATATCTATTGCAATCGAATCGCACTCTTCGTCTTGACTGTGAAGAGATACGTCAATCCTTTTCAAAATATAATAATAATAATAATAATAATAATAATAATAATAATAATAATAATAATGATGATAATAATAATAATAACAATGATGATTATGATTTCTTTATTAACCACAAAGGGTTTACATTACAGCACAAACAAAGAATATGTGTGTGTGTATGTGTGTGAGCATGTATTGTGAGGGTTTTGAGTGTAAACAAAGATTAACATAATTGAAAAAAAAAATAACAATGGGTAACTCTCAATAAGGAGGATACGTTCGAGGGCAGCTTAGGGAAAAACTCCACAAAAACCATGCGTACCCTCACTTTTGGAGCAGGTGCCTTTTGTTCCCTTCTCTCCAACTACAGACACATGCTCAAGGCAAGCCTGTTCACTCACACCGTTTTTGCCACTTGCAGCAAACTGGCTAGAAGACAACACTTCCCCACCCCTATCCTATTTTCCTTTTCAAGTGAAACCTGAAGAATTTGATCAGGGATTAACCAAAGAGAAAAATTTTTGTCTGCAGCCCCTTCAGTCTCGTCCACCATGCAACCTCTTTCGCCATGGCCACCAAGCATGTAAATACAGCCTTCTCTTCCCGGTTAAAGGAAAGTGGCGGGCGATCTTCACGTTGGATTCAATTGATAGGCGGGTCCGTCCAACACGCGACAGCAGGTGTTCGACATAAACCCAAAGGTCAGCAATGCTTGAGCACTAGATGAGTGCATGCAGGAACGTCTGGTCGTCCTGCACGCACCTCGACATGCTCGACTGACGGCACTTTCGTACTTGTATAGTTTATCTCGAGCAGGCAAAGCCCCCCGGTAGCACTGCCATGTCAGAGATTTTTGGAAGTTATCCATTGGTCCCGGGCTGAAAAGAGCGGCTAGTTGATCTTCGACGCCTAATGTCTTCTTAAGAACGTCGCCGCACTTTCCCTCAACCAATCCTCTATAAAAAAAGTTAAAGTGGACGTTCCACCTATCACCGTGTCCGACTGGCTGAGGGCTGCGAGCGTTTGAAGACATTCCACTTTCCAAATGCATCCCCTTGGTCTCTCTTTTACCCAAGATTGCAGCTCTGTTAAAGAAATTAGCAGGATGCCTCTCAATGCCTTCAGTTTGTGTAGTAGTGGCTCGAGAGTCAGTACATACAAGAGAGACAAGAGGGAGTAACTTTGCCGGACCACGCGCATGATGTTGAAAGGTTCTGAGAGGTAACCGTTCACTCTAACCACTGAGCAGATGGTGCTGTGCATTGCGGCACTTCAACCCTTGAATACAAGACCACCACCAAATATATATGATCGACCTTATCGAAAGCTTTAGACTGATCTAGACGGATCAGAGCCCCACCCGTGCCAGGTTCTATAGTCCTTTTCTTAAAGATGCATTGCATGTGGTGGACGTTGTTGTGGATGGATCTTTTTGGTATGGTGCATGTCTGTGACTCCCCTACCAGATCACCGACAGCAAGCGCCAACCTCATAGCTAAAACTTTGGCCAAAATGTTGACCTCTCCATTCGGCCTAAAGTTGTCTGTACAATCCCCCTTCTTCGGGTTTTTTCTTAGCAACGCCATCGCTCTTCGGCTCACAAAACCGAGAATTTTCCCATTCTGTTGCCAGTTGCAGTAAACGTTTGTTAAAAGGTCGCCGAACAAGTCTGGCATGTAAGCTTAAAGCTCATAGTGTAGACCATCCAAACCAAGCGATTTACTCCGCGTGCAACTAGCAATTGCTTCCCGTATTTCAGAGGTTGTTATTGGCCTTTCGCAGCGCTCCACCGCCATCGTCGACAGCCCGTCGAGGTAGGACGTGAAATCCATCCTGCGACCCGGCTCACCGCTACCCCTGAAAAGTTGAGTGAAGCGCGCTGAAAGGCCGCACAGGTCGGTTTCGGATCAACTATCACTTGCCTGTCATGATCCGGCAAGGATCGGATCGTAGATTTTATTGCCATGCGGGCCTCTGCCACTCGGGCCCATTGAACAGCTTTCGTCTTTCGTGTCTAAGTGCTCGTACCTTAGGTCTGACAACCCAACCTTCGTGCTTCGCGTTGAATAATTGGTTGAGTGCCAATCTCGCTGCGAGCATGTCGATAGCGATGACTTTTCTAAAAGCCTCATCTAACCTCTTGACTAGCCCTGCTTCTACTCTGTTTCTTTCTACTGCTAGTCCTTTGAGAAGCCTTATTGATTCTATTTTAATCGCCCTTCTTGGGACGAACTACCATTTATTGCTCATTATTGCCTTCGTCAAAGCCTTCTTAAATAGTTGACTAATCTGGTCTCTGAATTCTTTTCGCACCGGTAGTGACGTGTTTAGCTTTCAGTAGTCAGGTCCCTGTCTATGAAGCCTATCTAAGTCGACTGTACAGATCACGAATTTTTGGTCTGTGTAGTCGACTACTTTAAATTGTAGACAAACTATGCTATCCTTATCTGTTTGTCTACAGAATAGATTCGATATGGATGACCCGATGCGGTTTGACCAGGTCCATACTGGCACTTCCGGGAAATCCAGTCGATACCTACCAGACAATTGGAATCGTCTGAACAGGTTTGAAAGGCTTTTGCACCCTTCTTCCTTATCTGCTAAATCCACACAGTCCCATCTTACATCTAAAACTCCATTCCAATCCCCTACTAACATTAAAGAGCGGGACATTCTCAGGAAAGTTTCCAGACGTCTGAAGAAATCTGGTCATCCTGCACCTGTCGAGACTTAGGCGGCAATTAGCCTGAAAGTGTGTCTTTCGCTGCCTGTTACGCTCAGCACCACCGACTTACCTTCCAGATACAGGAAGATCGTCCTTATTGCAAAATCCAGATTATTCCGAACCGTCATGGCTACTCAGCTTCCCGCTCCCGGACGACTTAGAGATGCGTACACCTCATAGTCATCGAAAATGGGAAATTCTTGTTTCACTGATGGTCATTACATCGACATTCAGTGTTCTGAGGTCGTAGAGCAGGTGATTCCGTTTCTAAAGCAATCCTACGCCACGTACATTCCCGCTGCCTATTTTGTGCACGTCCATGTTGTTAGAAAAAGAAAAGAAAAGAAAGGAAAACTAACTTGTTTTTTTGTTTTTGTTTTGGAGTGGCAAATTTTCCGTCCCTCCTGTTGGCTTCGTGTGCTTCCAGTAGCAAATCACCAAGAATTCTCTTAGTGTTATTCCCTCAAAAATCTCCGATTTCGTGTGAGCATTGGGTTTTTAAGTGTGTGTATGTGTTTTGTGTTGTTTGAAAGATTTGTATGTGAGCAGTTAGGGAGATTGCATGTGTGACAAAATCTGTTTCTGTGTGTTATTATGTACTTCACCAATTCATTGTTTTTTTTAATGCTTGTTGCCATGTAGTTTGTAATGTTAGTCTCTTTACTTGGTGTCTGTTGTTGTTGCTATTGTTATTGTTGTGGTTGTTGATGTTTTCGTGGTTGTGATTGTTATTGCTGTTGTTGTGGTTCTGCGTGGGGGATAGCACGTGTTTGAGGTTCTGTTTCAGGTGTTAGAGGTGGTGGTGTCGGTGCAGTATCTGTTTTGGGTGTATTTGTTTATGTTGGTTTTATTTTTTTCCCTCTCTGCTGCTTGTGTGGATGAAGATTGTTGCTGTTTGTCCAAATGTTTGTTTTTCTCTCTGTCTTTTTTTCAATGTTTTGTTTTCAATTTCCACCATTTATCGTGGTCCGACTCTCCACTTGTGATGCCTACTTGCTCTGCATCGGAAAGTGGAATATCTTCAGGCGCTGAGGATTGTTTTGGGGAATTCGGTATCGGTATAGCTGTCAGTGGTGCTGCTGCGGCTGAATCTGCTTATGGTGCCGCTGCTGTTGTCGCTTGATTTCTCGAGGCTGTTGCTGGTGTAGCGAGGAGAGATGCCCGTCTTTCCTTTTCTTTCAATTTAGAGCTGAAGGCTTTTAAATGAGTTGTCGAAAAGCAAATGTGCCACTTTGCACCCTGACTGGAATAATGCTGCTTCCAAGGACATGGATCTGGTCTGGGATGAGATCCACATTCTTTTGTATCGTTTGGATGAGGACTTCTATCGTCATCCCGGACCAGTTCTCTTTTTAGGTTTGATAGGCTTCGAAGATTTTCGAGTTTTTATCGATGCCTATTATTACTGCAGCAATTATCCGAGGAATGGCTATTTCTGGTGGCGCCTGTTCTATGATCATTTTGGCCAGTCTCTGGCCGCAGAAGAAAGAAGCCAACAACAGCTCCTCGCTTTTCCCGGGTTTCAGAGAGTGAGAGTTAGCTTTCTCTTCTGTGCGGAATCTGACCTCTACCATCTCATAACCCCTTCCTGACTGTATATATTCCTTTAAATTCCAGGCGGAACCTAAAGCTTTTTTATATTTGGGCCTCTGTGGCTCTTTCTACCCTCCTTGATTTTAATCCGGTTGTACGGTATGTTACTGTGCAATGTATCGTATCCTGGATAGTCTCGAAGAAGGTATTTAGCTTTACAGCCAGCCCATCTCTCTCGACTAGCTGTCTGGCATTTTTAAGTTCCTCTTCAGAGAATTGTATTCTCTGAAGAGATGACTTGGTAACCCCAAGACAGTTAATTTCGCTAATGTATTCATGATGAAATTCACAGATACTGAAGACATTCAAATCTCTACGTGGTCTCATGAACCAATACTCTGGTTACGGTTCATTGATGACGTCTTTTTTGCATGAAAAGGATCACCTTCCAACAAATTTACTGCAGTGGGGGGAGAACTTCCCTCTCTACTCTCACTTTCCTTTTCAAGTGGAACTTGAAAAAGTCAATGAGGGCTTGGCCGAAGAGGAACGTATCTGTCTTCAGTCCTTTCAATTTTGTCCACCACACTATCTCTTTCGCCATAGCCACCAGACAAAGAGAAATTGCCTCTCTTTCTCTGACAAAGGAAGGCGGCGGTGCGATCTTCACGATGGACTCGGCTGATAACCGGATCCGTCCTACACGTGATAACAGCAGTTCGACAAATCTCCACATGTTAGTAATGCACAGACACTGGATGAGTGCGTGCAGGACGGTTTTGTCGCCCTGCGCACTCTTCGGAAAAGTCTGTCTGCCAGCACTTCCGTGTCTGTAGAGCTTGTCTGGAACCGGCAGAACTCCCCGGTAGCACTGCCAGACCAGGGACTTCTGGAAGTTATCCATAGGCCCCGGCCAGAAAATCCTCCGGAAAATATCAGTTAATTGATCCCTCCCGACGCCACGAGTTCTCCCGAGGTCATCGTCACTCTTGCCCGCCACTAATACCCTATAGAACTCCATGGTGGAACCTCCACCCACCGCGTTGCCCAACTGGCAGAAAGCTGTGGGCGCTTACCAATAATACTCCAGGTGCCAACCGCCCTTTCTTGGGCTACGCTTGATCCAGAACTGTAGCTCTGTCAATGAGATGAGCTGCGGAAAATCCTATTTGACAAACGGTGACCACACCTGTTCTCCGTTAAGAAAGTGCTGGAGATGCTGCAGCCTCAGTGCGTGTTTGCACATCATTAGCCACAGCATACCCAGTCCTCAACTCAGCGGATGTTGATAGCAGATGGACCGACTGACGAGTGGAACACGACCCTTCCACAGAAAGCGGAAGAACAAGAGCTCCAGCTTGGTCAGCCATAAAACAGTGCAAGGAACGACGGTCAGGCGATAGTAGATGACGGAAGCATTCACCACCTCCACCCGACCGTTCAGGGACAGCTTCCTCTCTGCTCATTTCTGGGTGAGATTGGCTACTCTGCTCTCACCTCGCCCCAGTTCTTGTCCATTTGGAGGTCAGGACCAAAGCAGACCCGAGCAATTTAACTCGTCCTTCCGTCCAGCGTCCCACCACGTTGTCGGTTGGCATGGACTTAGCTCCCCAGGTGCCGACTTGTCCTGATTAATTTTTGCTCCTGTCACCGCATCGTACTCTCTTAAAGTAGAGTCGATCTTCTCGATTTCCGAGGTGTCCGACACTATTACGATGATGTCGTCTGCATAAGTCGACACGAACCTTCCGAATCCTAGCTCGCGCTGAATGCCCCTCGAAATATACAACTTCCTTAGTAATGGCTCGTGAGCTAGTACGTACAGATGGGGACGAGAGACCGATGCTAATCGATTCCGAAAGATGGCCGTTTACTTTGACCACCAAACAGATGCCACTATACATTGTAGCAATCCAGCTTCTGAAAACGGGACCGAAGCCGGCCGCTGCGAGGACAGCCTCCAAATATTGATGGTTGACCCTGTCAAAAGCTTTTGATTGATCCAAATTGATCAGTGCCCCACCCATGCTAGGTTCCTTCCCGACTCTCTCTATGATGTAGCCCGTGAGGTGGAGGTTGTCGTGGATAGATCTGTTCGGAATAGCGCATGTTTGTGCGTTATCGACCAGCTAACAACTTGACTCAAATCTTATAATATGCGTTTAGCAGAGTTATGGGCCTAAAGTTATCTAATTGCGTCCCACCACTTATTTGGGTCCTTTCTCAGTAGCACCACCACGCCATGGCTTACAGCACTGGGTATTCCCCCATCCTGTTGCCAGTTCTGGTAGACATCTGCCAAGAAATCTCTGAACAAGTCTGGTGTGTGAAGATAAAGCTCGAAAAGTAGACCAACTAGCCCCGGAGACTTCTCTCTTGAGCAGGCCTACATGGCGTCCCGTATGTCTTCGGCTGTTATCAGTATTTCGCAGAACTCTGCATTCCTGGCCGAAAGGCATGGCATGCTGCCGAGGTAGGAGTTGAAATCCACCTCCGTCCCCGTCACACTCCGCGCCCCGAACAGTTCGTACACATCTGCTTGGACTCGTGTAGCATACGCCTGTCCCGGCCCGAGAAAGACCGAACTGTGGCTCTGTTGCCAAGTTGCACCTATGCCACTCGGGCCCATCGAATGACTTTTGTCCCCTCATGTCTTAGAGTACGCGCTCTAGCTTTGACGATGCAACCTTCATGCTTGGCATTGAAGAATTGATCAAGAGCCAATCTCGCCTCCAGCACGTCAGTCGCAATGCCGCTCCTAAGCGCCACATCTGGCTTCCTAACTAGCTCTCCATCTATCTAGGTTCCTCTAAGGCTAGTTACTTATTAAATCCTACTAGCTCTACTCTAATTAGCCATTTACAGGGCTATCCAACGACGGTTGTTTACGATAGCGCTCGCCAACTTCTGATGAACTAGCTTGCTAACCTGGTTTCTGAATGCTTGACGCGTTGGGAAAGTACCCGGGCCCTGCCTATGGATCCTATCTAGGTCCACTGTGCAGATCACAAATTTGTGGTCCGTATAGTCGACTACTTTGAATTGTGGACAACCTATACTATTTTTATCTACTGGTCTGCAGAATATTCTATCCAAATACGATTTGGAAGATCCTGTGCTGTTTGCCCATATCCACATTGGTACATTCGAGAAGTCCACTCAGTATCTGTGAGCCAATTGGAAACGACTGAGTAGGTTTGTGAGGCTTTTGCAATCCCCTTCCTATCGGCTTGCTCCACCCTATCCAGGTGTACATCCAAAATGGCGTTCCAATCGGCACTAGAACTAAAGAGCGAGACGCCTCAAGGAAAACCTTCAAACCTCAAGAAATCTGGCTGCCCCGTCCCAGTTGGGACATATACATCGACTAGTCTGCAAGTACCACTTTCGTTGCATCCAAGACTACCATCTTACCTTCCGGCTCCAAGAAGATCATCCGTAACTCGAGATCCAGGTTTTTCCTAAACAGTACTGCTACCTCGCCCCCGCAATTCCAGGCCTACTAAAAGATGCATAGCTCTCGAAATCGTCAAAAATGGGAGCTAGATCACATGTGTCGGAAATCCTGGTTTCGCTGACAGCTGTTACATCCATAGATAGTGAGCTGAGGTAGTTGAGCAGGTAACCCTGCTTCCAGGGCGATCCCAGGCCACGAACATCTATACTACCTTCTCTTAAAAACCCCATGATGACAGGACAAAATTTGGAGAAGACACTAAGGGGCGTCTACGTATCATATGGATGTCACTGGAGGTGGTTCAACGTCCATGAGTTGTTGGGGTTCCTCTGGGAACCCCTTTAAAAGCCTACTCGTGGTCTTTGAATTAGAAGTTACCTCATCTTGTGGGAAGATCTTCCTAATGTGTTTATATGCTTCTATGGGCATTCGCCCCAACACCAATACTTCCGACACTTAAAAGATGCTGGTGCAAAAGATCACATCATCTGTCTCGACATCCTTCCTTCGTGGTAGGGGGTCCATTAATTTTGTATTTGATCTCACTAGCACGAAGTTTGGTGTTTGTGTGGTTGCTTGTTGTTGTTGAGAGTGTTTTCTTTAGGTCGGTTGTTGTAGATGGAGTAGTGTTGGTGGCGAAGTTTGTAATTGTGGTGCTGGAAAGGTTGGTAATGCTGTAAGTGTTTCTGTCGCAGTTGGTGTAATTTCTGTTTTTTGTTGTGTGGGTTGATATGAGACTAAATGCATTTTTGTGATTCGTTTTCGTCTCTCTCTTTTTTTGGTTGTTGTGGTTCCCGCCTCATTTTTGCTGCGTTGCTTATTAGTGTGAGTTGTGGAATCAGGACGTGGATCGATGGGATTTGAAGTAGCCGGATAGAGGGGTGGGAGAGTATCGTTGAGGTAGCCCCTGGGTGCTGTGTGCGTTCTTATATATTAACTCGTCTGCTGTTAAGGCGAGTAAAGCTGGTGCATCTGTTGCTGGTATTGTTGGTGTTGTTGCTATTGCTGATGTCACTGAAGTTGGTGGTGTTGCTGTGGTTGGTGTTGCTGTGGTTGGTGTTGCTGTGGTTGGTGTTGCTGTGGTTGGTGTTGCTGTGGTTGGTGTTGCTGCTGTAATTTATGTTTATGATATTGCTGGGGTTGCTGTTGACGCTGGTGTTGGTGATTTTCCAAACTTTATTGGTTTTGCTGTCCTTGTTGATGATGATGCCGTTGTTGATCGATTATCGTAAGGCGTACGATATGATTCCACATTCTTGGATTATGGGATTTATGAACCTATTTGGTATTGTATCGAATGTTGAGCGATTACTTGGAAAAGTATGACAAAATGAAGGACGGAACTAATAGCATATAGAAGAAGTTTATGGACAATCGAAACCAGGAGAGTTGCTTGAAACTTTCAGAAGTCGAGAAATAATAATGGTGATGATGACGAACGTTACCTTACCTCATCTTATAAGAGATAGGAGTTTCCGAAAAAACTGGTTGTAACAGCGAAAATGAAGCTGGACCTTTATGGAAAGGCCTCTCGCTCGGCAGTGGATCAATAAAGATGCAGATTGACCACTGCTGTTATCCTAAGGCAGCATCAGCAGATAATAGAGTAAGGAGAAGGAAGTGGACCAGCGAAGAAAACAGGATAGTGATGCAGTGCTACTTAGAAACTGAACCTAAAAGAAGAGGTTATAGAAAACAGATGTTAACACTTTTGATAGAGAAGGGTATGTTTAAAGTGACTGAGCAGAGATTAGTTGATCAGGCTAATGCTATTAGGAGAAGACAGTGGATGACAGAATTGGTGGTAGAAGAGATCACAAGAGAACCGGAAAAGAAAGATCAGGCAGTAGGAAAGGCAAACGACAACAGAAGAGTTATATCTCATGCCAAAGAAGAACCTAAAGGAAAAAAATAATAATAGTGCTACCAATAAGGAAGGGACAATTGGTAGCAACGACTTAAGTGATTTATATGAGGAAGATCAGAAGATTTTAGATGAGTTGCAAGAAGTAATGAGTAAAGAAGTAAGAAAAAGATTGCCAGCATTAAAATACATGGAAGCTGCAAGAAGCTTCCTACAACAGTAGGAAGTTACAAGAAATTATTAGAAAAGTAGATAGATACAAAAAATATAGAAGATACTAACTTACTGATCTATGCAAGAGGGCAGTAGTCACCAGAAGATTAGATATCTCACAGGGAAAGAGCAAATGTGGAAAAGGAGACTACAAAAGAAAGTGAAGACAAGACCTGAGTAGAACGGAAGCCTGGAAAACAAAAAAATAACTTAGGAAACGCAGGATGCAAATCTTCTCTCGAGGAAAGATCCTTAGACAAAGCGAAAGGATTTAGGAGAATGATAGAAAAGTTAAATCATCGTATCATAGCAGTAGCAGGCAAGTTCTCCAGATATCAGAAAAGAGTAGATCAGTATCAACAGAATAGATTATTTGAGACAGACCAGATGAGATTTTATAGCCAAATAAATAGTGGAGAACAAAGTACTGAAGATGTGAAGATGAGAAAACTAATGCAGGGGAAGCTAGAAAGCTCTGGAGTAATAGTTGGGATAAACCAGTCGATAATAATGTAGTATGACTAAAAATAGTGAGGGAAGAAGTAGAAGTGAGAAGCAGCCAGATTTAAGATTGACTAGTGCATTAATGAGTAAAGTGTTAGGAAAATGCAGAATTCGAAGGGCCCAGGACCATATTTAATTCAAGGGTACTGGCTAAAGAAATTCAATAGTTTACTTGGGAAGCTGAGGAAACAACTTCAGGATTGCCTTAATGGAGGAATAATACCAGATTGGATGACTAGAGGGAGTACAATACACTTTATGTAAGATAAGAGCAAGGTTAATACAGCTAGCAAATGTAGACCAACCACATGCTTGCCATTAGTGTGGAAGCTGTTAACAGGAATGCTTTCAGAAAGCATTTACGAGCACTTTGAAACCAAAAGTTAGTACAAGAACAGAGAGGATGCAGGAAGAAGGCTAGAGGAAAGCATGATCTATTACACATAGACAAAGCAGTTCTAAATGAAGTAAAAGCTAGAAAGAAAGATCTAACAATAGCATGGATAGATTATAAGAAAGCCTATGACAGCGTCCCACACTCATGGATAAGTGAATGTCTGAGAATATTCAGTAGAACAGACAGCATAGGAGAATTAATTAGCTTCAGCATGAAGAAATGGAAAGTAGATCTCTACTTAGGTGACACACTTCTTAATATCAAAAGAGGAATTTTCGAAGGGAACTTGTCCCTTTAATATTTGTCTTATATTTGATACTCCTCAGTTTAATAGGATGGTTTCAAGCCTTTTAGTAAGAATGAACAAGACTCTTCAGCAAAGATATAGGCATAGAATTTGGCATTTGGCATAGAAGTGTATAATATAAGTCATAAGAAGGGGACAGGTAGTCAACAACAAAGTTAAAACTAAATGGTCCGAATCTAGTGAAGGCTGTAAATACTTGGGCAGTGTCATCACTTAGATACTCAGTAGCTTTTCTAAATTGGACAAAAACTGAATTAGCAAAGGTAGACAGAAGAACTAAGAAGGAATTCAATATGAATGGAGGACTCCACCCAAGGGCAGGAGTAGCAAGATAATACCTACCTAGAAAGGAAGGCGGAAGAGGGTTAATATCAGTAGAAGATTGCATGGAGTTAGCTAGAATAAATATAGATGCCTATGTAGGTAATAGTGAAGAAAGTTTATTAAAAGCTGCAAGAGTAACAGCAAGACATAGGGAAACCGAAAATCTAAATAAAGTTAAAAACCAGAAAGAAGAACAGAAATTATCTGACTGGCAGAAGAAGGCGTTGCATGGTAGATTTCCAGAGATGGTTGCAACAAACAGTGGTAGTGTGACATGGTTATGGTTCGAGAAAGGAAAACTCAAGAAGAAGACAGAAAGTTTGTTAGTAGCTGCACAAGATCAAGTATTAATTGAATAAAAGCTAAAATAGGCAAAAACCAAATTGGTTCCCAATGTAGATTATGCATATAAAAATTGGAAAGCGTTACTCATATAGTAAGTGAATGTAGCATGCTGGCACAGAAAATATACAAGAAAAGACATGACAATCTAGGGAGAGCAAGCCACTGGGTGCTGTGTAGAAACCTAAGATTTGAACTTACTGATAAATGGTATGAACATGAATCTAGTAAAGTACTAGAAAGTAAGAAATACAAGATATTCTGGGACTTTAACATTCTGACTGACAGAGTAATATAAGTTAGAATGCCTGATTTGGTAGTAGTAGTAGTAGTAGTAGTAGTAGTAGTAGTAGTAGTAGTAGTAGTAGTAGTAGCAGTAGTAGCGGCGGCAGCAGCAGCAGTAGTAGTAGATAAAGAGAATAGAAAGTGTCAGGTAACTGACTTAACAGTCCCAAATGATGAAAAAAGAAGTATAGAAAAAACAGCAATGTACCAGGACCTAGCCATTGAATTACAGACACTATGGAAAGTACGGGCAAAATATAACCCAGTAGTTATAGGTGCATTGGGATCTATCCCTAAAGATCTAATAGATAGAGGAAATAGGCATAAAACCCAATTTACTACAGCTCCAGAAAACAGTGTTATTAGGGACAGCTAAGATACTTCAGAGGGTTCTTGACATCTAAGGTTACTTGTTGTAGCCCGATGCTAGAATTCTTTTCTTTTCCAGCAGTCTAATCTGTTGAGTGTATATGAAAATAATAATATTAATAATAATAATAATAATAATAATAATAATAATAATAATAATAATAATAATGATAATAATAACAACAACAACAACAACAATAACAACAACAACAGCAACAATAATGATAATAATAATGATAATAATAATAATGATAATAATAATAATAATAATAATAATAATAATAATAATAATAATAATAATAATAATAATAATAATAATAATAA
>NC_068996.1:32515519-32516937 GCF_001194135.2 Octopus bimaculoides | reverse complement strand
AATAATAATAATAATAATAATAATAATAATAATAATAATAATAATAATAATAATAATAATAATAATAAAAATAATAATAATAATAATAATAATAATAATAATAATAATAGGTATTTTGTATTTTGCAAGTTGTATGTCTGTTTATGTTACCTACATGCACAGAAAACGTAAATTTATAAATGCGTAAATAACGAAAAAGAACACATTGACTATATCTAACATGGAAAGGCGATTACTATTATATAGACCATCTACACAAAGCTGCAGATACTCTGCAATTGAATTCCTTACAGTTTCTTGTCGTTTTGGAAAATGGTAGTAATCACATTTAGAAACTGTTGTATGTTGTATTTCATACACTTGTAATTAACGTCACTTATAACTTTGACTTCATTACCATAGGATATTGAACTTTCACTAGGACCTGTCACCTGACGACATCAAATATATAATAGTCGATCAGTTACGGTTTTACCAAACCATTTTCTTTTCACTTTTAAATCAATCCGACATCTAACGGGAAATGATTAATTTCTGTGCAATCGAAATACTGAATTCTTCCGAGTCAAACAACATCTACAACGCTCGGTCGATCAAAAATGTTAACCAGTCAAATATATTTGATATACATATATATATATATATATACATATATATGCATATATATGTGTGTGTGTGTGAGTGTATGTATGTGTGTCTGCGTGCGTTCATGTGCGTGTGTATATGTCTATGTATGTGTGTGTGCGTGTGTGTGTGTAGGTGAAGATGTGTGGCTTAGTGGTTAGGGTATTCGGCTCGCGATCGCAAGGTCGTGAATTCGATCCCAGGTGGCGCGTTTTATCCTGAGCAAGACACTTTATTTAAAGTTGCTCCAGGGAACTCAGCTGGCAAAAATGAGCAGTACGTGTATTTTAAAGGGCCAGCCACATCACATTCGGTGTCATGCTGAATCTTTCTGGAAACTATCTTGGGGATATACGTGTCTTCGGAGTGCTCAGCCATTTACACGTTCATTTCACGAGTAGACTGTTCTGTTGATCGGCTCAACATACATATATATGTATATAAATATATCTGTGTGTGAATGTATGTATGTATACAAATGTGTAGTGGAGCCGCAATGGCTCTGTGGTTAGGTCAGCGGACTCGCGGTCATAAGATCACGGTTTTGATTCCCAGACCGGGCGTTGTGAGTGTTTATTGAGCGAAAACACCTAAAGCCCCACGAGGCTCCGGCAGGGGATGGTGGCGAACCCTGCTGTACTCTTCCACCACAACTTTCTCTCACTCTTACCTCCTGTTTCTGTTGTGCCTGTAATTCAAAGGGTCAGCCTTGTCACACTGTGTCACGCTGAATATACCCGAGAACTACGTTAAGGGTACACATGTCTGTGGAATGCTCAGCCACTTGGACGTTA
>NC_068996.1:32513610-32515039 GCF_001194135.2 Octopus bimaculoides | reverse complement strand
ACACACACACACACACACACACACACACACACACACACACACAGAGGAACTGCTTCTTTCAGCTCCCATCTTCCAAATCCACTTTGGTCGTCCTTAGCCTATAATAGTAGACACTAGTCCAATGTTCTCAGCAGTAGAACTGAACCCGGAATCATGTGGTTGAGAAACAAACTTCATCACACTCAGCCACAGTTGCACATCCATCCATTCATCCATCCATCCATCCATCCATCCGCATTATGACCCTTTCAATGCGTCTTTTCCACCATGGTTCTTTCGCTCCACCATTTTTTGTTGTCTTAAATTTTAATTTCTCCTCGACAAGAAGCGCAATAACTCGGAGAATATTTCTTGTTTGTGTTCTGTCCTTCGTCTGGATGTATGGTATGACAGTATCTATCATATCCTATGATATCAGTATTTATCATACTCCTATCTACCCTTCTCATATTCATAGGGATTTTTTTCATAGGGAGCATTCATTAAGTCGGTGAGTCGTCTTTGAATTTCAAGCAATTCATCATCTAGTTGGTTCATTTCCCCTGCATGTCCACCCACCACAGTACCAGGGTTCACTGCAGAACGTTCCTGTTCCTCATCCTTAACAACCCCATCACCATTCCCCTGTTCCTCCTCTCTTCTCCCTGCTTTCAACTCCTACCTCTCTATTTTCAACTCCGACCATCCTCTGTAGCCCATCTGCAGGGTCTCTCAGACTCTCACTAATCCGAGATATTTCTACTCCAGTTAAGTAACCCTTCCTCCTAATCACTCTCACTTAATTCATTGATTTATTTTCTGTCGTTGGACACATGTCCTTTTCCATCCAATAACTCTCGTGGGGTTCCCACAAGAGTTATTATTGAGATCCCATCTCTCACTTCTTCTCTTTATTTGTATATACACGTGCACATGTATGTACACACACACACACACACACACACACACACACATATATATATATATATATAAATAGCGTGCTTGCGTTGTGTTGCTTCCATAACTACAATGGTTATCATTACAACCATCGTTCTACCTATAGCATCTAAAATTATCACTAATGATATGAGTCCCACTATATAGCAGCAGATCTTTGTCACTATTTATGAAATACTTGACAAGCGTTCTCCTTTCACTCCTTATACAATGGTCTCTACTAATCAGTCCTCTGCCACCATTCTTTCTTTTCATATACAGTCTGTTTACGTTTGCAGTTAACACTTATTATTATTATTATCATTATTATTATTATTATTATTATTATTATTATTATTATTATTATTATTATTATTATGTTGTTGTTATTTTTCTTCTTTCTTCAAATTTTCTTCCATTTTTCGCCGAGTGTTTTCCGTACACCTAGGGCAGAGAAACTCGTTGTATGCATTCCCAGTTTACACACGCAAATTCACAGGTAAAACATGTATTT
>NC_068996.1:32496851-32512132 GCF_001194135.2 Octopus bimaculoides | reverse complement strand
TTTTCATTATGTGTTTTTGGTAATTTCTGGTGGGGAGATTATTATTATTATTATTATTATTATTATTATTATTATTGTTCAGTAGTTTTATTTTTATAACGTGCTTTCACTTCACTACCGAGCGCAGCTCTGTGTGCCTTGGGTATGTGCTGTGGTGTGTGCAGTGCCCAGTAGTGCAATTTTCTGTATGTTATATATATTTGTAAGTCCTGGTGTTTTTGTTATTTTTTGAGCACCTTTCGGAGTATTCGAGCGGTTCCAAGCAGTGCTGTTTTCTGCAAGTGCTCCACTCTTAGTGCAGCCCCTATTTGTTCCACGTATTTCTCGAAATTTTTTCTTACTGTTCACA
The DNA here is from genome assembly GCF_001194135.2 of Octopus bimaculoides. Classification (NCBI taxonomy): domain Eukaryota; kingdom Metazoa; phylum Mollusca; class Cephalopoda; order Octopoda; family Octopodidae; genus Octopus; species Octopus bimaculoides. The sequence goes on along the minus strand of NC_068996.1, from coordinate 32,511,783 downwards.
ATTATTGGTACTACAGCTACCTTTTTCATCGACCAAAAACTACTTCACTTCCCAAGCTAACCTGTCATATCGACTTTTCTTTCTTCCTTATCGCATATCTTGTTGTCAGCTGGGCATGCTATATCTATGATCCAGCATCGTTTGTTTTCTTTCTCAATTAAGACAATGTCTGGCTTCCTGTTCTCTATATCATGGTGGCACTGAATAATAAAATTCCATAGGATCTTTGCATTTCTAGTTTCGACGATGCCTTCAGGTTTGTGGTCGTACCAATGTCTTGCTCTGTCAAGTTTATACTTGTTGCAAAGTTTCCAATGGACAAGCCTGGCTATACTGTCGTGGCGTCTCTTATATTCCTTCTGGGCTAGTGGCGTACATTGGCTGGTAATATGCCATACGGTTTCACGATTTTGTTCACAGATTCTGCACTTATCACTTTCTGAAGCGTTGTCTATTCTGTATTTTATGTAGTTGGTTCTTAGGGCTTGCTCTTGGGCAACACAGATTAGAGCTTCCGCTTCTGGTTTTACATCACTTTTAGTCATCCACAGCTATCTTTTTTCTCTGTCTGTCTTATCATCAACATCCCTATGAAATTGACCATGCATTCTGTTCGTTACCCACCTATTTTCAGTTTCATTCATTTTCAATTTCTTGTATGGTGCTTTATCTTAGCAATCTTTCATCTTACACAAGCCTGACCTTTTTACTTCTAATAATAGCGGTTCGGTGCCATTTTGTACATACCAAGCTATGTTGTTTTCTTCTGTTCTAATGCTGTTTTCGTATCCACTGAGTTCTCTTCCCCTCTTTTTCTTGGTACATACAGTCTGTCTGTGTCACTTTTTAGGTAGAGTGTCCCATATCTAGTTAGCAACTTCCTAGTCTTTCTTTCTGAGCTGTTTAGTTCGTCTACTGTCCATGCGATTACCCCTGCTCCATATCTAAAGAGTGAAACCGCCCAGGTGTTGATAGCTTCAATCTTATTCCGTCCATTTAATTTCGATTTAAGGATCAGTTTCAGTCTGCGGAAGTACTCTACCTTAAATTTTTCTGTCATTTCTTTCTCCATCAATTTATTCATTTCCAAAATCCCCAAGTACTTAAAGCCTGTCTCTTCTATCTGCTTCATAACCGCCCCCGACGGTATCCCTAACCCGTCCATACACACTTTTTCAGTCCGAACTCCATTCTGGTATCAGCACTGAAAATATACACCGTATCAACGAGGAAACTGACTTTACCATAAAGTTTGAGGTCATCCATGAATAACAAATGCTTGACTTTTTGTTAGCGGCTTTTGAATACATACCCAGCTTTTGCTTTTCTCAGACGCAGTGTTAGTGGTATGAAGAGAAGGAGGAAGAGTAGCAGATTGGTGAATACACCAAAACATACAGGTCTGTAAGTAGATTCGGCAGATGGTGAGGCGGTCAGCAATGGACATTCCTGTGCAATAAGGAGACAAAAGAGGCCTCATACCCTTCGGGTCAGCAGAGGTCAAATGTGTTTACTACAACTAGCGATCAATGAGAACGCTGACCTCGGCCCTGAAAAGAAGCAATTGTAATTGAGTTTGCTAATAAAATATATGGTGTTTAACCCCCGAAAACCCCCCAGAAAAACTTTCTATACCGTCGGTTTATTAGAAAACGTATATCAAAAAATATAAACCAAATTGTGTTACAGAGTCGCTTCTTAGTATTGGAGAGTGAAGTATTTTGTGATATATTTAATCTTCTCTACGATTCTACCACCTTCTAACGCTTTATTATGATAGAGGACCACTTATCGAATATCTCAGAACTGATTTTCCACTGTTATTATTAATCAGGTTTGTGAAAATTATGATTGAATCTTACAACATTATCTTGAGCAAGTTTGCTATTCATCATCTGATGACTGCAAGTCACTTCTTGCTAATATTGAACTTGCTATCTATTATCATTCATAGACTATACTCATATGATATGCGTGCGTGTATGCACACACATGCATGAATTTATCTTCCGGTAGTCCATATTAGCAAAGTATGTAAACATCAGTGAAGAAAGAAAACAATGCCTTTTGAAAGAATTCCCCGCTAAAATTAGTTGTTCCGCATCACCAAGTAATAGGCAATGCCTTTTAACTATCGCCAATGCAAATATTATGAACCAGTGAATGATTCCTTAAGAAAATGGTAATCAAACTACGGTATTGTGAGTTAGTTGTGTTATATGTATGTTTGTTTGTTTGTATGTGTAGTTACATGTGAGTGCATGCACGCCCATTTACATGTGTATATGAGCTTGTTTATCTGTGTGAGTCTTTGTAACCAAAGTGTTTACCTTGTAATCCCAGGCATTAATTTGAAACTGAATATAAACTAGCAGTTAGTGACTTACCGAGTAGTAATTCATCCATGGCAACAGTTTAAACGAGTGATCTAAAGGGATATTTACCTAAGTGTGAAGTAACGGTTTATATTATTTACTGAACTGAATATGCAAATCAACGAAACTTTAATGATCTCCTAAAAAGTAAATATAATTTTTTTTATTCTAAGCTATATTAACATTCATAGACGTCTCTTATAAAAAATGAAATAAATAAATGGTGCCCACAAAGACAGAAAGTTAAAGAAATTCAACGAACTTAACCAATGCAATAATTTTGGAATTAATAATATCTTAACAAATAATTCCCTTCTCATGAGTCAGAATATGTCACAAATAATGGATTTAGCTGAAGACGAATAACACAGCTATAACTTATTTACGATCAAGAAATCCTGAAATATTCTTCCATTTATTATATGTAGTTCAATTTTTATGGTCCCTATAATTGAAGCAGTACCTGCAGAGTAACTTATGAGATTAGTAAATAGATTTTATGTTTCAAGCACGAAAGATGACCTAACTCCAACATACTTCCCCGAATATCGCAAAATGTTAAGAAAACTTCTTTATCACGTGACAGCGTCAGTTGGGTCAAAGTTCAAGTGTAACGTCCATATTACATCATACCTTTATACTATGTGAGCTAAGATCCCCGATGATAGGATCATGATATTAAATAAAGTGTTAAATATTTATAGTTTGCAAATTAGTGGCTCTAGTTCTCTGTAGCTACTGCGTTAGTTGAGGATGTAAACAGATTGACTGCTATTTTCATTTGTCAAATTTAAAGAGGAATAATCATATACATACAATTAAAAAAGTTATAAATAGATAGGTTGGTGATGATTCCAGTCATTTTTCAGTCCTAATAAGGTACCTCAACGAATCAATGTCTAATCCTCAATGTAGATTTTAGAAGGATTAAAGAAGCGTATTGGATTTATGCGAATGAGCAGAGAATGGCGTTATAAATTACAAGAATGGATACAAAAATTACCGAAAGGCACCTATGCAAGTGGATGTTAGTGCACTTAATGTACAATAATAAAAGATTCTATAAAAGTTTTATGACAATTTTCAAATTGTTTGCTTATAAAAAAGTTATACGAGGAGGTACCCAAAAGTAACCGGAAACTTTCTCTGTGGGACAAGACAGTTGCAGTTCAGACTTCCGCCGCTAAAAGCCCCTTGATGCTTCAGGACCGGCGTGTGTGATCGTAGTGCGTCATTATTTTGCAGTATTTCACCCCTGTTCATCGATTTTTGTGATGGCTGAAACGAAGCAACAGCATGCTTCCGTGAAATTCGGTTTTCTCCTGAGGAAAACAGCGGCCAAAACAGTTGTCATACTGCGAACAGTTTACAAGGACGCTTTACAACCTCATTTCGAACAAATGAAAACATCAGGAAATTCATAAACTGACTTTGGACGACAGTCGCCGAACAATTGACGAACGTGTTAATATGACTAGTGTGTCTTGAAGCTCCTACCAACGGATTTTGAGCGAGGAATTGCAAATGAAAGGAGTTGCAATAAAATTTGTGCCTCGCTTCCTCACGGAAGATCAAAGACAGTCAGAACTTAATGCGTGTCGTGAACTGAAAGAGCCGCTGGAAGTTGATCCTGTTCTTTTTCCAAATGTCATCACCTGTGACGAAAGCTGGTGTTACGGCTACGACCCAGAAACGAAGCAGTAATCAAGTCAATGGAAGCATTCAATGTCACCACGCTCTAAAAAGGCGCGTCAAGTGAAGTCCAATGTCAAGACGATGTTGATTTCTTTCACTGATGCGAAAGCAATTGAGCACACAGAATTATTTTCCTCCTCGTCAAACTGTTAACCAAACATTTGGAAGTTCTGAAGCGTTTGCGAGATGCGGCAAGACGAAAATGCCGCGACCTGCGACAAACTGGAAAGCAGTTGGTTCATCATGACAATACGCCTGCACACACCGCCTTGAGTGTGAGACAGTTTTTGACCAAAAGTAGCATGAGTTCGCTCATCTACCCTCCCTATTCACCCGATTTTACTCCCTGTGGATTTTTTTGTTCCCCCGAATGAAAAAAGTACTTAAGGGAAAACGTTTTTCAGATGTAAAGGAAATGAAGAAAAAACGACAGAGGCGTCAGAAGGCATCATTTTGCAAGAGTTCCAGCACTGCTTTGAACAGTGGAAAACACGTCTGGACTGTTGCATTGCTTTAAATGGAGAATACTTTAAAGCGATCCTTTTTAACTTCTTGCATAGTTCGAGTCCACAGCAATATCATATCTCCTCCACTATTTCAGTATTACGTGTCAAAACTGAAACAATAGCATCACTCTACTGTAATGTCAGATACTTTCACTTTAACACTGAAAGTATTCTATTATTTCAGTATTACATGTCAAAAGTGAAGCAATAACATATCGCTACTGTAATTTCAAATACTTTCACTTTAATACTTTCAGTTTCATACTGAAACTCTTAAAGTGAGACTATACTCTCACATATATACAGGCATACCATAAGACCCAAGTTAAAAACATTCCCAACAATTCAACTTCTCTGGTTGACATTAAAACACCCACCCCCAATAGGGGCCTTCATTCCCACATTTTAGAGCTCCATGAACTCCATTTTTTAAAAGCAAAATCCTTTTTACAGGTTCCAGAAGACTGAAATTTTGGAATATGTGCATAAAGATCAATAGTATGGGATACATGTCTCATGATTAGAATTTTTCAGGGTGTGTAAAGAGGGAAAGAACCCTCATGTGCAATTTTGATGAAATTTGAATCATATGTATTCCAGTTCCTTACAGGAAATATAAGAGAAAAGTCTCATCCTTCAATTGCATGTAACACGGGCAACGCCGGGTATCACTGCTAGTTTATGTATAAATTATACTACTTGTATTGAAAAGTCTGGTAAAAAAAACAAAATTGATACTCTAGTGCAGTTAAGTAACTTAGAAAGTATACAAGTGTAGAAATTATAATGTTGACATTCCACTAGAAACTGCAGAAAGTATGCCTTCTTATATATAAAAGTATACGAATATGAAAAACAGCATTCTTTGTAAATGTATATGGTAATGAGAATAGGTGTGCTTATACATACATACATACATACATACATACATACATACATACATACATACACACACACATACATACATTTATAGGGGTGGATGAAAATATATCTTACAATGGCACCCAACAAATCACGTATCACTAAAGAATATTAGAGCCGAATAAAGAAAATTTGAAACTCAGAATTCTCTGCATTCAATAAAAGAGTGGCCCGTAATGTGTTTGCAGTGCCAGTACTCATACTAACATTTGGGTTGCTTGATTGGATGCTTGATGAGATCTGAGCCATTGATGTGAAAACCAAAAATATTCTAACAAGCACACATTGTTTCCACATATACAGTGACGTAGACCAGCTCTACCTAAAACGACAACAAGGCGGCAGAGGTTTAATATCCAAAATGAATTTGAATGCCGCATCACATCCATTCGGCAATATCTTTTAACCACCAAGTGTCGAAGTGTATCCTTTGACCAACTTTGCATACATAAGGCTGATAACACCATAAGACTTGGAAGGCATCTCCTTGAGCAACATTCGTTGTCTGATAACCTAGAATACATGCCCAAAGAAGTTGCACGACTCTACCGCAACGTATCATCAGATATATGAGCAGAAAACTATGCATAGATATGTTAGTAGAAAGCTCCAAGATGATAGTAACATTATCATCAAAGCAGTCTACCATGGACCAATAGTCAGATTACTACCTCCCACTTTGAAGGGTATGCGTTTGCAAACCAGGAACAGGAAATATCAACCAAATACCTGATGCACAAAAGGGTTAGAGATGCAGGAAAAGCAGTAAAATGCGACAACCGATGCAGACTTTGAGGAGTTATCACTGAAGATATCACCCACATCATAAGCAGCTGTCTGTAAATGTAATCACGGTATTATCTACCGATAAGACATGATGTTATAGCTAGCACACTCTGTAATGAAATCTGTCCGAAAGATAATCCTGAGGACAAAGAAATAAAAAAAAACACAATATGGTAGAAGCCATAGCCACACATAATAAGAAGGAATACTAGTGGAAATGTACCAGTGAAGACCTCAATAAAATGTAAGCACAATAGACCTGACATAATGTTTTGGGAAAGAGAAGAAAAACTGTGCACCATTGGGGAAATTAGCGAATAGAGCTAAAAATCAGTGAAAAAGGGAACACCTATGCCGAACTATTAAGAAATCTGCAGTTACTCTATCCTGATTACAAGTTCAGGTTTATACCTGTAATTATTGGAGTCCTGGGATATGTAACACACTGCCTATCTTGAGAAATTAGCTTCTCAAAACTGGAAAAGAGAAAGCTAATTGGAAGACTACAGATCCAATCCACACTGGAACTGCAAAAATCTGTAAAACTTCCAAGAAGTTTATCATTTAGATATATATAAGCATGTCTAGATATGCAACTATATGCATGAGAATACATATATAAAACATACAAATCTGCACATACATAAATACATACACACATACATGCAAAAATACCATGTTTCTGATGTTGAAATTCCAGTGAAGTAGCTTTGGATCTAGGTTAGAAACCGGTTCTTTCTATATTGGCAAGAAATCTTGAAATAAACTGAATAATGACGCGCGCGCGCACACATATGTGTGTGTGTGTGTATGTGTGCGTGGCTATGTGTGGCTATGGCATCTACCATATTGTGGGTTTTTATTTCTTTGTCCTCGGGATTATCCTTCCGACAGATTTCATTATAGAGTGTCCTAGCTATAACATCATGTCTTATCGGTAGATAATACCATGATAACATTTTCGGACAACTGCTTATGATGTGGGTGATATTTTCAGTGAGAACTACACAAAGTATGTATCGGTTGTCACGATTGGCCCACACACATATATATGTGTGTGTGTGTGTGTGTGTGTGTGTGTGTGTGTGTGTGTGTGTGTGTGTGTGTGTGTGTGCCTGTGTTATATATACATCCTTGTGTGTGTGTCTTTGTGCCTTGACAACCGGTGCTGGTGTCTTAACGTCCCTGTAACTTAGCGATTCAGCAAAAGATACTGATACAATAAGTACCAGGCTTTAAAAAAATAAGTTCTTGGGTCGATTCCTTCAAGGCGGTGCTCCATCATAGCCGAAGTCAATTGACTGAAACAAGTAAAAGATAAAAGAGAAAAGATATACATTGGAAGACATGAAAATTCGTTTAACTTTACGGATAGTGCAATATTTCCAGATACTAGATTTGACATATAGTGAAGGGAACAAACTGAAAATATAAAAATCATATTTCAATTAAACTGCTAGGAAAAAATTACTTTTAATAGAGAGTAACAGAGAATAAGATAAAACAAAATATTTTTTAAGGAATTTTATTGCAAAATATCATTTGGAATATACGTTTAAGAATTAAGACCTAAATCACAGAGTAAAATAAAAACATATTTATTGAACCTGGGGATTACTGACTACATTTAAGATCAGAAAAAGAAATATTTTGGCATAGTATTTACAACGAAGAAATAATGAAATTTGAAAAAGTTCCTAACTCAATCATCAACAAATATTTTAGTAACAATAATAATGTGAACATCAAGGAAATATCATATGTGATAACAAAAGAGAAAATATGGGGTGCAATTTAAACGATGTAATTAAGTAATTGTAATATGAATATTACAACTAAAGGGAATTTCTCTATGAATAAAGAAACAATATAGGAAAGTAAAATTAATAGTGAAATGATCGATAGCCCAGTACAACACTAGTGAAAAACAATGGACCTATTTACGAAATTCATACAAGGATCAAAGGAAAAGTTCAGTTGTTAAGGATCTCTGTAAGAACATTCATTAATGAATGAGAATAACAATTAAAAACATTAATGACCAAGCTTATAGTAATAGTCATAGTATTATTATCATTAATATTATTGTTATTATCATTATCGTCAACATCATCATCATAAACGTGATGACAGTGGTGATGGAGACGGTATCAGTAGTTGCGAAAAATAGTAATAATGATGATAATGATGCTTGCAATTATAGGAATAAAAAAGACGTTACGAATAATATTGGTAAATTGGTAAAGATTTTCTAAATAACAATGATGGTGGTGGTGGTGGTGGTGATGGTGGTGGTGGTGGTGGTGTTAGTGGTGGTGGTGGTGGTGGTGCTGCTGCTGCTGCTATTGTCGCTGGTGGTGTTGCTGGTGGTTCTGGGTGTTGGTGATAATGATGACGATGATAATGGGGACGGGGATGGGAGGGGTGACGGTGGTCTCAGATGAATATGATGACGACGATGACGTTGAAAATAAAACAAAATAAAAACAAAATTATACTTTTCATTAGAAGGATAAAGAATAGTTGTTTGTAAGATAAAATTACGAAGGGTTGTGATTTTACATTCAATATAGCTAAAAGAAATGAAAAACAACAAAATCAACAAACACAATGGGAATAAAATGGGACAGTTATGGAGGTAGCCAGTTACAGCTAGATGGGTTTTCAAATAACTCCTACATTATTGTGCCTGCTAAGAACAAGTGTACACTTATAGTTGAGATTCTGGTCTACGATCATATAGTCAGAGTGAATCTCTTCACCAGACCATAGTCGCAACTCACATAATGATTTTAATAAATTTATTCGAAGAACACTTCACTCTCCAAATGTGACTTGAAAAGCTGACACTCACGCGGCCGAAGAAGTAGATTACTGTACTCAGTCCTCTTAATTTTGTCGATTGCACTTCCTATTTCGCCGCAGTAACAAAAGAGAATAAAACTGCACGTTCTTGGAGCGGTTTTTATGATGGCTTCGACTAAAAACTGGATCCGCCCTACACAACATAATATGCGTTCGATTTAATTCACAATTAAGGAAGTAGTGAATATAGAGTGGCTTATTTGCTCTGTGTACATCTTGAACATGCTGACAGCATTACTCTGTCTTCAGTTATTATAAAGAACCGGTAATATCCAATCGCTCGATAAAAAAACAAAAACATTGCTAGACCATGAACTATTGAAAGTTTCCTAACCGTTGACCCAAAGGTATCTTTGAAGAGACTGCTTGGTTTATTTTCATCTACGGTCAAAATATCACCTACAACTTTGTTGCCTTTACTCGTCACTAACCCTCTTTGCCACGCAAGTATTTACGGTACGTACATAGGTTACGTTAACCGACAGGCAGAGGACGGTGAGTAGTACCTGGCAACGCACTAGTTATCAAACATCCACTCTTGGTCGATATTTGAGCCTAAATTGTATCTTCATCAAGAGATGAGCAAAAATGCGAACCTTACTAATGTCCACAACTACTCAATGTCCGAGAAACTCTGCTCATAAATAATAATTTTCGGTACATAAATAATAATCTTCAACGAGGAACACCGTGTTTCCATATAGAATTTATTGGCATTAGATGTAACTTTAACAAGCAGAACACGTTGTTTAAGAACATACGCTATAATCAGAAATGCCTCACGGATGCCATATAGATATTCCACAGTTCTTCCCAACCTTTCAGGAATAGCTTACTCTTAATCTATTTCTAAGAAAAATACGCTTACTGTTCGTAACTTTGTCCTAGTTTCTATCTACGTAGCCATCTGGAATGCACTAGACACTGAATTTCATTTCAGTGACAGGCAACACTGTTATCGGACAGCATGGACTTGTCTCTTCATGTGCCAAATTGTAAGCCAACTACCTGTAGGCGCATCTGCATCTGACTTATATCAATTCAATATTTTGCCGATTTCCGAAGCAGAATAAAAATGACTACATCTGTGTTTGCAGTTCGAACGAGATTCCATAAGCACATCTAACCTCCGAAGTAGAGGTTCAAGAGCCAAAATGTACAGGAGTAATATGAAGGCACAATTTTGATGCATCGAGTGGCTGATTAGAAATAGTAGATTAGAAATAATTTAGCAAGACAACTGAGAGTCTGCTATTGAAGAAAGAAGAGACCCAACATGTAAAATCGTGAGAAAAACTAACAATCGAAGGCCTATCATGCCGAAAACATTCGCTACTTTTCAATTAGCCATCGGTCACTGATAGCAATTCCACAACCAGATATATTCTTCTCTATGGTGTGATCTCTGTAACGTGACAGCACATGTGTGTGATAACGGAAGATAATACCTTCAGCAAACACCAACATGTGGGGAAATACCTTGGAAAATCTTTACTGGATATTTATTGTTATTGCACAAATTACTAATGAATCCTTCCTCAACACTTCTACATTTTTCAGTCACCAACTGCGCAGCCAGTCACGAAATATTTTTACCCATTAGGAAACAAGTGTGGACTGTTAACGCAAAATTCGTTAGGAACAACATCTAAAGCTGCCCTTATCAACGCTTAAATTTTACTGGCTGTGATTACAGCAGGCTATCAAGGTAGACATTGATTTATGAAGATTTGTGGAGGAACCTTCCAAGTTCACTGCTTCCTTCACACTCACAAACGAAATGTCGCAATGCGTCATTGAAGTGGATAATTCACATTCTTCGTGGTTCGTTCAAAAACTGAATTGTTTCTTTCTACGTCGATCCGGTTCCAATTTGAGATATCTAACAACTTTTGTTCCTTAATAATACACGATATAACTGGCCACAGCATACTTTCAGCCTCAAATAAGTGTTCGGGCAGTTTTTCCGTCTTGAACATGTAGGATGCATTATTTAATAGCATCTTCCAAATTACCAAATAATCCTACACTTTCATTCTACAATTTATACCTTATTGCTATGACACTTGTAGACAACTTGTAGCAGTGAGACAACAGATGATAGTTTCTTGAAATTTCTTTATCACCCTTCTTAAAAATCAAGATATTTTCAATTGTAACATAGAACGAGGTTTTCAGTAGCTGCTCTCCTCCGTTTCTTAACATTTCAGTAGTTATTCAATCTTTCCCTGGATCTCTCTTCTCGGCAATAAAGCAGTCTTTATTCCACCGACCAAAATGTGTGGTACTTTTTTCCGAATATCATTATCAATTTACATATTTTCATTTTATTTTTTACGTTTTCACAGATGATTTTTCCTTTACGGATTCTGTTTAGTTTATGGTCGGTATGAATGTCTTACGGTGTGATTTTAATTGTTTGACCCAATAAATTTCGGGCCTTCATCAGAAAGATAATGCTTAACATAATGGTATTTAGTTAGTGGGAGCAAGCTGAGGAAAATTTTCGGTTGCTTCACTGACCACTTTATATTGAATTGTGTGAAGTTGGAATACTTAATCATATATAGCAGCACTTCATTTACTATTCTACAAGAAGTGTATTTTTATTTTTATCAGGTATGGTGCACGATAACTTGATAGCTATTTTGAAACAAACCATTTGGAAAACATTTATTTTGAAGTTGAATATTTGAAGGGATTTTTCTAAATGTGTCTAAATTGTGATTGACTGTGTACTATGAAATAGACTGTCATACCTTACTATAGTTCATTTCAATAGTTATTGAAAATATTTCAGTCTTGTAGTATACGTTGTATTATTCGTTCTAGGGATTCTGTGTGTTGTTCCATGATGTCTTAAGTTGAAAAGCAGTACAAATCTTAATTCACCCAGCGAGAGAGAGAGAGAGAGAGAGAGAGAGAGAGAGAGAGAGAGAGATAAATAGATATTTAGTTATACATGCACACATGCACACATATATATACGCGCGCGTGTGTGTGTACGTACAGATACATACATATATATATATACACACATGTGTGTGTATGTTTTAACTCGCACATATATTAATACAGACACACACACATATTTACATGTACATGCGTGTGTGCGCGTGCGAGTTTACAAAAGATGCAAAATTCAGGAAGGAAAAGAAAATAGGAGAATGAATAATAATAAATTGACAACTATAAGACAAAAACAACATATAACAATAAAATTAAAGGCGGCATGAGTTTATGGAAAGGAGGAAATCAAATAAAAGTAATGTGCATGTATGTTTGCCAAAGGCGTTCAACCATGCAGAAAAGAACAATAATAGCAATTATAACGGTAATAGAAGCAGAAAAACAACTTTTATAAAAATAATGAGTTGTTTTCTTTCATATTGATAACAACAATAATAATAATAATAATTAAAACTAATAATTATTCTACACTTTTATTCTTAAACTTATATTAAGTATAATATTTAAGATATCAACATCCAGTACAGATATTAAGAAATTTTAGAAAAAAATTTACATATCTTGGTTTCAAATTGTTGGTACAAAACCAGAAAGTTTGGGGTGGGATTAGTCGATTACATTGACCCCCAATGTTCGACTAGTACTTATTTTATCAACCCCGGAAGGATGAACGGTAAAGTCGGTCTCGGCGGAATTTGAACTCAGAACATAAAGTCAGAAGAAATGCCGCTAAAGATTTCGCCCGACGTGCTAAAGTTTCTGCAAGTTCGCCGTCTTAAAATTTTCATAAATATATTGGTTTCTAACTTTGGCACAAGGCCAACTAGTTCGGGTGAGAGGCAGATCGATTACATCAACCTCAGAGCTCGACTGGAACTTATTTTATCGACTTCGACTTCGGTGGAATTTGAACTCAGAACTTACGCGTGCCGCAAAGTATTTTGCCCGGCATCCTACCGGTTCTGCTAGCTCGCCACTTGCAATCTTACTTAAATACGAAATATTGACATTAAAAAATACTGATCGATTATGTATGAAATAAAAAACGTAAATCGTCAGTATAAATTATCACACATGTACGCGCACACACATACACACGGGCGCTCGCGGGCACAAATCTATCTTAGTACCTCTTTTATCACTGAATCATTCATTTTGATCCAGGATAACACGATAGGCTCAAATGGGAACCATGATACGGTTTTCATGAATTTATCTGTGATCAACAATGCGACTGATGACCGCAAAAGCGCGTTCCAACGACCATCGACATTACTCAGCTATCGAGAATCTACTGATTATTGCTCATGTGTAAACCAACATGCTGCAAGCTGCAAGGCTGCGTATTTTTTTACGCCACTAGTGAACAGAAAAACGCGAAGGTGCATGATCCAAACAAACAATGCAGAAGAGTACATTGTATCTAGGAAAAGGTGGAGATGATCAAGAAACTATGTAACGGGGTAGTTTTACTGCTGTGGTTCGCGAGTTTGGTGCCTATGTATCTACCATTCGATTCCTTCTTAAATTGAGTGCGGATAACCTGAAAGCATTCACAGATGTCACCTCAAGATCATTAAATCGAATTATCAGAGTACATAAAAAATTATTGCTTCAGCTCATGCAGGAATCTCTAGGTGGAGCAGGACTATTACAAAAACGTACTCTTAAATGTGCTTAGTAAACACGTAAGAGCTTAGTTGAGTGTACTGATGCGGCTGACCAAATATATTTTTCAAAGTAGCCATTAAAAAGGCTTAATTTAACCAGTGAAGGTGTTTCAGATGAACCAGCACTTGTAGATACTGAAACCGCTTGGTATTTTCTTGATGAATTTCGGAAAGCGATGAATGAGGGTAGATATTTACCGCGCCAAGTTTTTAAAGCAGATGAAACAATCCTTTACTGGGAAAAAGATGCCCAAGGAAGTTAGGCTGCCATGCTTTAAAAAAAGTGTTTCTACTGCTCTGTAAGAACGGCAATAGAGACTTCAAAGTTAAACCATTATCTATAGACCGTTCTACCTGATTTCATCCATTCAAGAATATTAGCATGTTAATTCTCTCTGTACCTCGGCGTTCTAACCAAAAAAGGATGCATGACTAAAGTGATTTATGAAGATTGATTTATGACGCATTTCAGTGCTGAATTGTGAGATTATAGTACCAAGAAGAATATTTCTTTTAAGAGCAATTCTTGTGTTAGGCAAATGTTCTGACCACTCTACCAACTTAAATGACCACACAATGAAACCATTTATCACCCATGTGACACCTCCTAACTGTTGCATCTCATAGATCAGAAAGTGATGGTTACCATTTAGCATCTATATTTCGACATTACCACTGGGGATATATATACCCAAGGCACTAGGAGAAGATTAAAGACTATCTATACAGCAATATTGGGAAAGATTCAACATTCTTCATGGTTTTCACTTTATTGGCATTACTTAGGGACGTTTCCCAAGAGCTATGCCAATATGACATCACGGAAGTGATGGACGCTTCTGAGCGTGTATTAAGTGACAAAGTATTAAATGGAAAACGCAATTAGACAGCAAGAAGCAGAATGACATGAGTCTAGAAGACAATGATGATAACCGTGCAGAGAATTGTTCAGCCTATGAAACCTGAAAGACATAAAATACGGAAGGTTTTCCTACATTGCAATACATTTGAAAGAGTTTGCTAAACTTCTGAGCAGTTTTTGCAGCTCTTGCAGTTTCTGCATAGGACAAAGCATCTCTGATGGCTATCTCACCGATGATTATCTATCTATCTATCTATCTATCTATCTATCTATCTATCTATC
>NC_068996.1:32495531-32496751 GCF_001194135.2 Octopus bimaculoides | reverse complement strand
AACAACAACAACAACAAAAACTTTGCAGACATGCTTAAACAAAAAAAAGAAACTCTACACTTTACAAACAAAGAACTCATAGAGACCAGGTCCCTTTTTTCTACGTCCGGACAAAATTTAATATTATATACACCAAAAGAAGTGAGAGAAGACGTAGAAAAAAGAACAATTATTTACAAAATAATAAGAAAAAGCAAAAAATTAACAGAACCAATTACAAAAACAGACATTGAGAAATGTGCTAAAAAAATTATAAAACTTAAACAGGTATATAAACTGGGGTTCGCAATATAATACGGTGCAATTTCGGTTCAATAATGAAGAAGAGGCGAAAATACATAGTATGGAAGCCTTACAAAATGATGAACTCATCATGGTCCCATACTACATGGGACAGAGAGTAAGTAAAATTAAAATAAATAATGTCCCTCCGGAAATTAAGTGGATTACTTCGGCGATATGTTTTCATTTGAAAACAATCAATGTTTTAGAAACCACTGTTGTCCATAATGACAGTTGGCCCGGAAAATCCATTGAAATCTTGATCCAGATGGATCAAGATTCACTGGAAAAATTGCCGAATGTGATTCACTTGGAAAATGGACAAAGCCTCTATGTGGTGGCGGAGGGTAAAAAACCGCGTTGCTACCTCTGCGGTATCCAAGAGCACTTAATATCAAAGTGCGTTTTGACACAAAAAAAGAAACAAGAACAGTTACAACCAAAAGAAAAAATAAATAAAAACAACCTTTGCTACCAACACCACCAAACCCACAAGTGATCATCAATAAAGTAAACCAAACGACATCATCATCAACACCAAGAAAAGAAACAACACCACCACAATCAACTCCAACACTGAAACCAATTAGGGAAACAACACCACCACCAACATCAAAAGATAGACCAACACCAACACCAAGAACAACAACGAAGAAAACAAACACCAACGAAGAAAAAACAAATGCAAAACCTAAATCCCCAACAACACACACACCACACAATACAAGCATAGAACCTGATGCCTTGCCCTTACCCCCTTCTGATCTGTCGGACTTCTCGTCAAACGATGACAGTCCAGTGGAATAGCAGATAGCCACAGGGGGTAAGAGAAAAAGATTAAAAAAGACAAAACCAAGCACAAGCAAAGCAGGGAGGTACACAACCCCTGAAAGCCCCTTACACAACCAAACCAACACCAACACCACAAAAACGCATAC
>NC_068996.1:32493393-32494778 GCF_001194135.2 Octopus bimaculoides | reverse complement strand
TTGGACACGCATATAGACTATGTGGGAGTGGATAGGAGTAGAAGGGGATGTAAGTGCCTCAAAGACCTGCTCAGACGTTTCCATTTGTCTGACAGGTTCCGACTCGACCATCCGAACGTGCCAACGTGGACTTGGACAAACCGCGTCGGATCGTCGAGATTGTATCTAGATAGAGGTCTTCTGATTTAAACAATACCGAAATGGTGCCGTATTGTTTGCCCTCTCTGTGTATTCGATGTCATTTCTGATGCACATCAGCGCCACCTCAATATCTACTTGGACTATCAAAGCCGCTCTTTTCGTGTCTGCTGAGATGTATCTGAAAAGCACCGTTCTTCTCTCGGCTGATTCAATTGCCTCTGATGGGATTGTCAGATTTGCCCAATTTTTCTCTTGTTTGATTAGTCTCATGCCTCTGGGAACATCTGCTCCCTATTTGTGAGGTCTACGGTTTATCTGTGATTGGTCTTGGCTGTTGCTGCAAAACTAATTTTAATATTTTTATTTGTATTGTTTTCGTTGTTCATTTTGTTCCTGTCAGTGTTGCTGCTGCTGCTGCTGTAGTTGTTGTCATTCTTATCGATGTTGTTGGTATTGGTTTTGCTGTTGCTGTTATTGGTTTTGTTGTTGTTGCTATCACCACTGCCACTGAAGTTGCTTTCGTTTTCGTGGTTGCTGTTGCTCTCACTACTACTAATGCTGCGGCTGCTGTCAATGTTGCGGCTGCTGTCAATGTTGCGGCTGCTGCTGTTGTGATTTTTACCACCGTTAGTGTTTCTTCTACTATTGTTGTTACTGTTCGTTGTACTTTATACCATGAGAGTCTTGTTCTTCTCCCCCTCTCTTTCCTCTATATTGTTGCCCGTGACAGAAGGAAGGGGAAGAAGTCTTAGTCTGTTACCATATTGGTAGGAAGGTTTTTCTTTTTCCTCAACTCTTACAAGACGCGCTCGCCGTCTGTTTGAGTTGCATTGATTCTATTAAATCTTAACGCCCACCGAATTTATGGGCCGAAAATCGCCCCTTTGGGGGCTACAAAACCATTAAACACGAGCAATAGGTTCCTGGTGCTTCTGTTCACAACTTGGATTAAAATAATTATTGCAAAAAGATACCAACCATAGTGTAAATAAATATTTTGAACTGAACTTACTTGGAGCGTTGAAATACTCCAATGTGTTCCGCAGCAAATATGATAATAATAATAATAATAATAATAATAATAATAATAATAATAATAATAATAATAATAATAATAATAATAATTTACTGCAATAATATCGCAGAGATTGAGTAAGCACCTGGAAGATAACCACCTGTTTCCAGAAGAGCAGAAGGGATGCTGCAAGGGTTCATACGACTGTAAAGATCAATTAATGATCAAT
>NC_068996.1:32490196-32491981 GCF_001194135.2 Octopus bimaculoides | reverse complement strand
CTTTCTAATTGATGTATCAATACCAGAAGATGACAACGTTTCCCTAAAAGAAATGGAAAAACTTTCAAAATACAAAGACCTGGAAATAGAGATAACTCGAATGTGGAATCTAAAAACAGAAACAATTCCTATCATAGTAGGTGCCTTAGGTATAATAAAAAAAATATTCAGACAAATACATAACAAAAATACCAGGACTTACAAATATATATAACATACAGAAAATTGCACTACTAGGCACTGCACACATCCTACGCAAAACACTTTCAATACAGTAACCATAAGAGCATCACAGCAAACCACAGCACATACCCAAGGCATACAGAGCTGCGCTCGGTAGTGAAGTGAAAGCACGTTATAAAACTAAAACTACTGAATAGTAATAATAATGATAATAATAATAACGAAGATTGCCACAATTGGCCTTGACATCTACCTGAAAAACTCTGAGGACTTCATGTTAAAACTTGTCTCAAAGCATTAAAATAAGAAAGCATCATACTCAATAACAAAACAGGCAAAAGAATATCTAAGTGAATTCTGAATACAACAAATTCCAGAATTAGAGGCTCTACAAACAAATACAGAAAAAGCTAAGCGTATGAAAACCCGTGCTAAAACAGCTACCTAAGATATTCTTACTGATAAATGGTAAGAAAAACCTCTCAATGGCACATACACAAAGACAGCGAATAATGTCGATGTTGACAAAACCCTAACCCATCAATAGCTAATGGCTTCTGGCTTAAAATCAGAAACAGAAGTGTTTATCATAGCAGCCCAAGATCAATGCCTACCTACACATTAAAGAACGGCAGTTCCCCCAATGTGTCGTGTATGTCAACAACAAAATGAGACCATCGATCATGTTGTCTCCATGTGCAGTCTGCTTGCGCCTACAGAGTATCTCAACAGGCGTGACAGAGCTGCACAATATATTCACTGGGTAATATGCAAAAACCTGGACTTGCCCCATGATAAAAACTGGTGGGAATACAAACCACCCCCAGTACTTGAAAATGATCACATCGCACTCCTCTGGAACTTCACCATTCAAACTGACACAAAGATAGACGCAAATAGGCCAGACATCATACTGAAAGACTTCAGGCAAAAATCATGCCTCCTCATCGATATGTCTGTCCCAATCGATATAAACGTGTCTGTCAAGACCTACCAAAAACTGAGCAAATATAAAGATCTTGAAATAGAAATTAGCAAAATGTGGAATCTGAAGACGAAAACAATACCTATTGTCATAGGTGCCCTGGGAATGACAGCGAAACGGGCTGATTACTACCTAGCTCGATACCAGGAAACCCCAAAATGGCTGAAGTTCAAAAGATAGTGCTCATGGGAACTGCCCATATCCTACGTAAAATTCTGTCTATGTAATCTCAAATTTTAAAACACACTTATAATTTTCTTATGTTTTCTTAAACATTCTCTAAAACAACACCATATTCAAAACCTAATATATGGCACCTTAGGCATAACACCAACATGAACTTCTAACTTGTTGTCTCTTGAGGTCTGTGGGTGAAACATGGAGCCAACTTTTACAAATGCAAAGCAAAAGTCAAACATAAAATAATAATAATAATAATAACAATAATAATAATAATAATAATAATAATAATAATAATAATAATAATAATAATAATAATAATGATGATGATGATGATGATGATGATGATGATGATGATGATGATGATGATAATAATAATAATGATAATAATAATAATAATAATAATAATAATAATAATAATAATAATAATAATTATA
>NC_068996.1:32481733-32489939 GCF_001194135.2 Octopus bimaculoides | reverse complement strand
ATGTATCAATACCAGAAGATGACAACGTTTCCCTAAAAGAAATGGAAAAACTTTCAAAATACAAAGACCTGGAAATAGAGGTAACTGGAATGTGGAATCTAAAAACAGAAACAATTCCTATCATAGTAGGTGCCTTAGGTATAATAAAAAAATATTCAGACAAATACATAACAAAAATACCAGGACTTACAAATATATATAACATACAGAAAATTGCACTACTGGGCACTGCACACATCCTACGCAAAACACTTTCAATACAGTAACCATAAGAGCATCACAGCAAACCACAGCAGATACCCAAGGCACACAGAGCTGCGCTCGGTAGTGACGTGAAAGCACGTTATAAAAATAAAACTACTGAACAATAACAATAATAAATGCCCGGTTGCAGTACCAGGCAGTGGCTCCCATGGCTTCTGATCTTAATTGATTGGAAGAGTTATCATGTACATTATATTATCTTGGTATAAATGATGGGCTACAACAAATATTCTGCTTAATACCACAGATTTGCTTGTCAGTTGGTTGACCTTAACCAGTTGAGCATGTCCCTTAGAGGCTGACGATATGTGCATCTCTGATCATGAGCAGAAGTAGTGGAGGAGCATCATAGCTATGTGTTGAGAGGTATTCTTTGGGGTTTGAATAATTCACCTCTGGAAACATGGGTGTTTTGCTCAACATCCTTAAACAAACCTTATTCAGGGACGTTTTGAGCGTGATGGGCTACTCGACCTGAAGAAAATTCTAACTGGGAGATCAGCATGTGGCGCACATATGGTTGTGATGCATGTGCCTGGTGTACCCTTATCAGACAGGTAGTCATGATGGGTATACTGGGCTTCGTATATTTTACCCCAGTGTCACTTTGATGTCATGCACTGCTCTCTCACTCAATGATAATAATAATAATATCCGTCGACCGGATATTGTCATATTGAATAAGAGAGACAAATACTGTCAGATCATTGATGTAGCCATACCAAATGACATGAATGTTGTGAGTAAAGAGTTTGAAAAAAATCACCAGGTACAACGAATTGAAAGTGGAAATGGCAAGACTGTATGGAATGCGAGAGGGTAATGTAAAATTGATACCAGTGACGATTGGACCGTTGGGTTCAATCCCATAGAAACCTCAAGATTTCTTAAGGCAACTGGAAATTCCATGCAAGATTGATGTCTTGCAAAAAGTAGCCTTATTGGGCACAGCGCACATCTTAAGAAGGAAAGTATTATCAATCTGAGGTCCTTGCTGTGACTTGACAGATGACTCCTGTGCACTCTTACCTAAACTACGTAACGAAGGGATGATAATAATAATAATAATAATAGTGGAGGAGGATTCCGCAGCGATTATCAAGCAGCATGGACGTGTGATAGCAAGCCGCCGGGAAGACAGATCAAATCTGAAACCATCATGAAGCAGGAATTGAGAATCCGCAAAAGTAATGAAAGAGAACTGTGTCTTAACCTAAGCTATCTCAGGAAATTGAAAGATTTTTCTTATATGGAGGAGTATACATATGCAAAAAATAGCTTCCCCCAGATGCACCGCCCCAGCAACATGTGCATAAAAGTCTAAACAAATGAATTGCAAAATTCTATGCGAAAACTGCAAACCTGTGAGTAAAATTATAAATTTTAAATTTTAATTACATATAGGTCCATACTTATACAAGACCTCTATATACATGCTGTTTCTTCGCGGTCTCTCGCTGATACATCAATAATGATTATAACTACGACGAAAACATCAACAAATGTCCATGGACGGTGTTCAGTTTAAAAAAAGTAAACGCTGTAAAAACGGACTCATAACAGAATACCGTAGCGAATACCAAACAGCATGGACGAGTGACAGCAAGCTGCTGAGAGGATAGGTCAAATCTGAAACCATCACGAACAAGGAATTAAGAATTCGCAAAAACAATGAAACAATGAAAGAAAACTATATCTTTATAGTCAGCCATCTCGGGAAACAGATAACCATAAATACTATTAAATAGTTGATTTATGAAGTACATACACTTACTATGCAACACTCTTCCAAAACCATACAGGATTAAAACCATACCGTAAATACACAACTAAATGAACAAAGTCCACAACACGTACCATAGAATGCCGATACCCGACAAAAGAACACAACCTGCGCTGCAAAAACTACACTCAACGTAAAAAATAATACAACAGAAGACTCAAACCAAACCCCATAACAAAGCATACTGATAAAATACAATATTGCCCCAATTCCCCTCATTCCCCTAAGAAAATTGCAGCACACGCCATCCTACCAGCACAAAGGTGCAACAAATAATATAATAGAATGTTACTTGAAATTATCAAATGTCACAAAATAATAGTAGTGATGACGATGATGATGAACGTTATCTTATCTCAGTTTATGAGAGATGGGAGTTTCCGAAGGAACCCTGGTTGTAACAGTGAAAATGAAGCTGGACCTATAAGGGAAGGCCTCCTGTTCGGCAGTGGTTCAGTAAAGCTGCAGGCTAACCACAGCTGTTATTCGAATTCAGCATCAGCAGATAATAGAGTAAGGAGGAGGAATTGGATCAGCGTAGAAAACAGGATAGTGATGCAATGCTACTTAGAAAGTGAACCTAAGAGAAGAGGTAATAGAAAACGAATGTTAACACTTTCTATAGAGAAGGATGTGTTTAAAGTGACTGAGCAGAGATTAGTTGATCAAGCTAATGCTATTAAGAGATGAAAGTGGAAGCGATCACAAGAGAACTGGGAAAGAAAGACCAGGCAATAGGAAAGACAAACAATAACATAATAATTCAAATCAAAGAAGAACCTAAAGGAAAATAATAGCAATAGCACTATCGACAAGGAAGAGACAACTGGCATCAGCAACTTAAGTGGTTCAAGTGAAGAAAATCAGAAGATTTTAGATGAGTTGCAGGAAGTAATGAGTAAAGAAGTAAGAAAAAGATTACCAGCATTAAAAAGTACCAACAAGGAAGCTGTTACATATGACGAGGGAAGTAGAATCTGTTATTAGTAGGATAGATACTAAAAATATAGGAGACACTAACTTATTGATCTATGCAGGGAGAGTAATAACTACTAGAAGATTAGATATTCCACAAGGAAAGATTAGAAAAAAGCAAATGCAGAAAAGGACACTACAAAATTAAGTGAAGACTTTAAGACAAGATCTGAGTAGAATAGAAGCCTGGAAACTGAACAAGTTAGGAAACAAAATTTAAATGAAGAGAAAGGATTTGGGACAGTCATAGAAGAATTGAAACAACGTGCCATAGTAGTAGCAAGCAAGCTTTCCAGATATCAGAAAAGAAGAGATCAGTATCAACAGAATAGATTATTTGAGATAGATCAGAGGACATTTTATAATCAAGTAGTGAAGAAAGTACTGAAGATGAGAAACCTAATGTAGAAGAAGCTAGATAATTCTAGAATAATATTTGGGATAAGCCAGCTAATCATAATGGAGATGCGCTATGGTTAAAAAAAGTGAGGGAAGAAGTAGTGAATGAGAAGCAACCAGATCTAAGACAAACTAGTACATTAATGAGTAAAGTGTTAGGAAAAATGCCGAATTGGGAGGACCCAGACCAGATATATTTCAAAGGTACTGGCTAAAGAAATTTAGTAGTTTACAACGTCAAGATTACGTGAATGGAAGAATAAGACCAAATTGGATGACTAGAGGGAGAACAGTAGAACAAAGGCAAGAGTAATACAACTAGCAATTATAGACCAATCACTTGCTTATCCTTAGTATGGAAACTATTAACAGGAATGCAATCAGAAAGCATTTACGAGCACTTTGACTGGCAGAATTTGCTACCAGAAAAACAAAAAGGTTGCAAAAAGAAGGCTAGGTTGCGAAAGGAAGGCTATATATAGGCAAAGCAGTTCTAAATGAAGTAAAATCTAGAAAGAAAAATTTAACAATAGCAGGGACAGATTATGAGAAAGCCAACATGATCCCACACACATGGATGATAAGTGAATGCTTGAGTATATTCAGTATAACAGGCAACATAAGAGAATAAATTTAGCTTTAGCATGAAGAAATGGAAAGTAGATCTATACTCAGGTGACACACTCTTAGGGAAAGTTAATATCGAGAGAGGAATTTTACAAGGAGACTGGTTATCCCCTTTATTATTTGTTCTATTTTTGATACCCCTCAGTTTAGTATTAAGCAAGGCAAAGGAAGGGTATCAATTCAGAAATAATAAAAAGAAATTAATCATTTTCTCTACATGGATAATCTGAAGCTTTTTAGTAAGAATGAAAAGAGATAGATTCCTTAATACAGACTGTAAGACGTTGGGTGTGTCTCGGCAAGTGATTGTAGCAAACATACAGATTAAAAAAGTAATAATAATAATAATAATAATAATAATAATAATAATAATAATAATAATAATAATAATAATAATATAGCAAACTCATAAGAGGCGGAGAGAGAAATCGTAAGTTCGTTTGCCTGAACATGATTATGAATTTCTCATTGGTTGAAAATTACTGTCCATATACGAATTCTGAACTTCGTTGAAGAAGTCTTTCACGTGGATTCGTGTATGAACAGTTATATAAACCCTGATTTTCGGCAAACTCTCCAGTGATCGTTGGATGGCCACTCAAATCCACGACACTCACGCAAGTGATCGTTGGGTTGCTACTTAAATCCACGACACTCACCTTTTGAGTATCGGCTAAAATATTATGCCATGTTCAATACTCAAATCTGACAATATTGAATATTTTAAAAGTGAGAAATATAAAGACAAATTGATTGATGAACTTAATTATGTTTACAACATATGGCGCTGTGAGATTCGCAAACGTCGTGCTCGTGTTCATACAGAGAATAAACCAGGTGAACCTATAATTATTTCAGCAATCAATAGTCATGATCACGAACCAGCACTGCATGCAGTAGAAGCACGATTCGCCATTTCAGCATTAAGAAAAAAGTTGTAAGATGGAGTCGAAACAAATACTCTAGTTTTCATTTCAGAAACTACAAATAATATAAGTGAGAATGCGAAATATGAATTACCATGGTTGCAAACAGTTTCTAAAAGAATAACAGACTGGCGCAATGAAGCTTTTAGTGTTCCTCCGTTGCCTCTTGATCGAACTCGATTTCAAATGCCTGCGTCTTTTAAATACTTAGAAGGCGGCGATTTGTTCCTGCAATGCGACAGGCATTAATGATGAAAAAAGGATTTTAATCTTTGCCTCTAACGAAGGTCTTCAACAACTGGAAAACACCTCATTTTTAGGAATGGATGGCACATACAAATCATCACCAAGTGCATGGTATCAACTTTCCACCATTCATACTATCATAAATGGTAGATCTTATCCTCGCGCTTTCATTCAACTGCCGGACAAAACACAAGCAACATATGAAAAAAACTTCTTGAAATAAAAAAAAATTGCGGCCCACTTTTAAACCTTGTTAAGTATTGATTGACTTTGAACGGGCAATTCGTAACAGCTGTGACCATATCTTTACTGGAAGCACCAGCGCAGGTTGTTTATTTTATTTTTGCGAGACAGTTTTTAGGAAATTACGCCAACTCCGATATAAAGTTCAATATGGTACTTATGGTTTTTTTGCCACTAAAATGAAATGTTCTGCGCACTGGCAGTTTTACCACCAGAAGTAATTGATACTTATGAAAATCTCTGTGAGCACGAATCAATTCCAATAGATTTTATAAGCAATTTCGAGTTGACATACATTGGACCAAAGAGCGGAAGACGTGGCAGACTAGAAGAGCCCTTCTATCCACTTAAATTTTGGAATGTTTACAGTCGAGTAATTCAGGAATTACCTCAGACAAACAATGCTCTTGAGGGGTTTCACTCAGCATTGTGCACATCAATAACAAACTGGAAGCTTCTTGATGCTCTTCGAAAAGAAGAATCCTTTACACAGACCAAAATAATTCATGCTCAAAAATGAGACAATCCTTAGAAAAAGAGAAAATACCAGTCAATAGATACTCGGATAAAAACCTTGTGCAATCTTATGATAGTAATGATAAATTCACTTTTCTAAAGGCAAATGCTCATTCATTAAATTCTTCGGTTTAATTTTCAAGGACAGAATGTTCTCAGATCTGTTTACCTAATTTTTTGTTTAATATGTTTGATAAAAGGAAATATCATAGGTGCACATGGCGGAGACGTAAATGGACCCCTCCCCCCTTAAGTTTTTCTTTTACGGAATCCCACGTTTTCGGATATGGAGATTCCGATTCTGAAAAACAAACTTTCAAAATTTCAGGTGAGTAGATTGATTGCATATTTCTTTCATTATGTCGTCGCAGTTTTGTGAGATTTGGCTGTTATTTCTAGCATGTGGATAGCCTGCTTGAAGGCCAAGACCGCAAAACCGGGAGGTGGATAGCCTGCTTGAAGGTCAAGGCCGTAGAATCGGGAGGGGAGATGTTGGGGGTAAATTTTTTTTTAAATTGAAATTTTACAAACATCTTTTTTCAGAATAATAATCTCCGTATTTTTCTACGTATTTCGCA
Organism: Octopus bimaculoides; assembly: GCF_001194135.2. NCBI lineage: Eukaryota > Metazoa > Mollusca > Cephalopoda > Octopoda > Octopodidae > Octopus > Octopus bimaculoides. The sequence continues at coordinate 32,483,382 of NC_068996.1, read as the reverse complement.
AAAAAAGTTTTCCGGAAAAAGTGAAAAATGAAGAAATGGGGGAATGAGGGGGTGTGGATTGAAAAGTTCCGATTTTTGAAAATGCTGGGATTCCGTATATAAAAAATGCCTAAAGCGGGGGAGGGTCCGTTTATATCACTGCTATGTGCGCCATATCATATATGTATTATTTGATGGTTTGAACATGAGTTACCCTTATTTGTCTGCTAATTTATACATGTGATTTTAATATTTTTATTAATAAAATTATTATTCTGTTTGGTATTTTATTTATACTATTTAGCTGAATCAATATTTAACCAATTATATTTATTAATTTTCTCGGACCCAATTTTCCTAATTTCTTGTGTAATATGTCTAATAAAAGGTAATATTATAAATATATTTTTTTGTTCTTTTATACATTTGTTTATTTATTTTTTTTTCACTAAAACTACTCTTCTATTTAGTTATCCATTTTTTTTGTTTCTTTAATTAATCTTTTTCATAGGTAGTTTACTAATAATCTCTGGGACCAAATTTTCCGAGACCGAATTTTCTGTTCACCATGTATATGATATATAACTGCATATATAAATATGGATTGATGCAAAGATTTTTAAATACAACTACAAACGGTTACAATGACTTTCCTACGCACAAACATTTTCTATAAAACATGCCCGTAAGTTCGTACCTTGTGTTGCTGATACACATTACGCACAAGAAAATTTCCATCTACTCACTCTTTAACATCTATTTTGCTCTCTTCCAATTTCTATTTATTTACTTTGAAACACAGAATCAAATTAAAAAAGAAGGTTTTTGAGAAAATCTTGGCCAGTTGGAGTAGATTAAATTTCTTTTCTTAATCAAATTGCAACAACTTTTAATCGGATAAACCCTGATTGGTACTGTGCATCTAACGTTCTTTCAAATGTTTACTTGCAATTATTTTAGAAGTTATCTGACGTTGGATCTCAGAAGAGAAGAAAAAATACAGAGGTTCATGATACCCAACCCTAAACCTCCTCACATATATTCTGTTAACGTCTTCAAAGTTTCATTTTTAACTCGTCTTAATTTCAGTTCACAAACACGCACACACACAAAAGTATACATACATGCGTATGCAAGAGCGTGCGTACGTACATGCATACATGCATGCATTCACATACATACATACATACATACATACATACATACATACACACATGCATACATATATACATACATACATACATACATACATACATATATGCACATATACATACATACATACATGCATGCATACATACATACATACATACATACATACACACCCACACGCACACACATATATACATATAAACATATATATATGTGTGTGTATATATATATATGTTCATATATATGAATATATATATATATATATATATATATACACAAACATTCACTGATTATATATATATATACATATATGTATGATATATATTTTGTTCTATTATTTTTAGTGATTAATTAGCTCTGACTTAGAACAAAGACAGAATACATATATATATATATACATATACAAACATACATACCTATACCTACACAGGCATGTAGAATTCTCTCTCCCTTTCAATAAATACATACATGTGTATGTGTGTGTGTGTATATATATATATATATATATATATATATATATA
>NC_068996.1:32479364-32481433 GCF_001194135.2 Octopus bimaculoides | reverse complement strand
ATATATATATATATATATATATATATATATATATATGTATATATACATACGCATAAATAAATATACATAATATATATACATAATATATATATACATACACGCGTACAAACACACACACATATGATTGTGTGCGCGCGCATACGTGAGTGTGCATGCGTACATGTCCATGTGTATGTGTGTGCGTGTGTGTATCTATGTGTCCGTGTGTATGTGTGTGCGTGTATGCCTTGTTCTTTGATGGTGATGTCTAAATATAGAAAACAATCCAAATTTATTAAATGAGACTAACTGATAGAAATATCAATTTATATGATATAATGTATTATATGATTATTTTGTTTGTTGTCATTGTTTAATAATAATTCCTAACATAGGTCTTGTCATTCATTTTGGTAGAAAGGTAAACATAACATCAAGGAGATGACAAAGGAAAGTTAGTTCCGATTTATTTTGACTACGGACCAAAATTCATCCTAGTCAACATTTGGTACAATAAATATAAATATGTCCCAATTACTTCCCTGCTATAGTTATATGTGGTGTTGTATAGTAACCACTTTCTATCTCCTACGTAAGAAATCCATAGTCTAAGGCGTTCCAGTTGAGTTTTTTTTGTTTTTTTTTGGATGCAGTTCTTTATTATCTCAGCTATTCTTTTATCATTTTGGTTGGTTTATTTATTGATTCAAATAGATTTTATTTTAATTTTTACCTCTTTATCAGCTTGAGGGTGTACACACAAATATACTCAAGAATATATTACAAGATGCATTCAACAAGTCTCAACATGCAAGATGACCGAACACATCGAGCAGAGACCATGAATCCATGTCTCATCACCAGTGATCATGGTCTTCCAGAAGTCTCGTTCGTGATTTGCACAGTCCAGCATGTTTTGAGTGATTTCCATGCTGAATTGTTTCGGCTGTATGCACAATCTTCCGTTATAATGGGATGTACTGATCTTGAGCTTATTTCCACTTCGTCAGCAATTTTTTGCATTGTTACACAACAGTTCTCCAAGGATATTTGACGAACCTTCTCAATCAGCTCCTCGTTTAAACTTGCAGATGGCCTACCTGAGAGTGCCTCACTGTCCCCTGAGATGCAGCCATGTTTGAAGCAGTTGTACCACTCTTTGATCTGAATTTTGCCCATCGTATCATCGTCAAAGGCCTACCGAGCCTTCTTGTCAGTTTGAGGTCACCTGCTTTTTGGCAAAACTTGATGAAAGATCTCTACTCAATGCGTTCGGTGAAAACGAAAATCCAGCAAGCGCACATTTCTTATCTAAACATTAGGCGTAATTGCTTGGAAGTGACAGGGCCTACCGGTGCGAAAATTATCATGCATGCACAGAAAGAGAAAGGGTCGCTTCACCTCCCCCAGAAAGGATTTTATCCACACGTCGATAGTTTTGGCGGGAAAAATAAAGACGTATGCTTTTGGAACGCATCTCGTATACTTTGTCAATAGACACGCATAAACTTAATTTTAAACAATGCCGTTTTAATTTACCGAGGTAAGATATTTAATTACAGGAACATATCTAGATGTTACCACGCGGTACATCAAATATTTCGGTCACTATCCCCCATTTCCGCCGTTATGCAACAGTTATTATTTTAGCAACAGAATAAATAGGTGCCGTCAAGAATGGTTGACGTATAAAACAGTAACGAGCAAACGAAATAAGTAATGTTATATGTAAATAAGAAATATCTGTACTATGTATGCGCACTTGCTTGTATGCAGTTATCTTATGTATCTACCTCTCTATCTGTATATATATACATATTTATATATGTGTGTGTGTGTGAGATATACACATACATACATACATACATACATACATACATACATACATACATACATACATACATACATACATACATACATACATACATATATATATACTACTTGATAAATTCTTATAAAGAATTTATCCTATATTATATTATAAATAATTAGAATATATTCAGTGCTGAATATTATTCTGTATAAGCACATGTTACCGAGATGCAACTGGATAAATTCAAATCTCTTTCAGGGATATATAATTGTGAACA
>NC_068996.1:32475340-32478243 GCF_001194135.2 Octopus bimaculoides | reverse complement strand
TAACAGAGGAAGAACGAGAGGGGTAAAGCGAGATACGTAGTAGTACAGAGGAAGAACGAGGGGGGGGGGAACGAAAGAGAAAGAGATAGAGTAGCGTCGGAGGATATGAGTTACGAAAACTACTTACATTTGGAAGATGCTGCGTTCAATCATGTAAAAACAAATAGTAAATGAGTATATGCTTATATACGTACAGGTATGTGCATACCGACATCCACCTGTATGTATAGGTGCATATCTGGGTACAGGACATTGCAGGTACCCGGCGTTGCCCTGTATAACTCTCAATGGAATAGTCGTTCAAATGGGCCAAAAGACTTCCGTCAAACACGACTATAGAAGTAACAATTTACAGATGTTGACCCTAAAGAGCGCCTTTGAACTTTCAGTTTGAAATATCTCTGCGGTGGTGCTGCCAGCAAAGATGAATCCGATGGTAATAATTTAATCTTGCTGACCCTGAAGAGAGCCGTGGATCGTTCACTCTTAAAAGTCTCAACGACGGTGTTGCCAGCAAAGGCGCATCCAGTGATAACAATTTATAGCTGGTGACTATAAAGTGGACCTTTTAATGTTCGCTTTGAATTATCTCAGCAGAGTGGCTGCCAGCTGCAGCGAGTCTGTGAATTTGATTACAAATGTTTTACCTGTGCCTCCAGGTGCGTCCAGGAAGAATATGAATTCAGATCGAAGTTTCTTTTGATTTAATTTAATGAACCATGATCTCTCGGACTTCATTTTAACGGCCATGCAGGTGACAGTTTTACTAAGATGTGCCTCCCTATTGCCTGCTGAATGCCAAAATGGTATCTGTCCTCGCTGTTGACAAATAGCAAAAGATACTGGAGTGCATCATAGGAACTGTGTGTCTCATTGATACGCTGTAATGTGCTGTCTTGGTACTTTAGAATGATATCTTTCTTGTTGTGCTGTTCACCACAAATAACCGCTGCAATATCATTACACGTTAGTGCGTTGAACCGACCAGCATATTCTCCAGGTTAGCATGTATGACCACACTAAAGTTTGGGTTGGTGGCTGTTTGCAAAGCGTACTTGGAGCTGCTAGCATGGCTGTTTTTGTCATGAAGCATTTCTTGAAGTTTTATTATGGTTTCAATGTTAGTTTCAGACGAAATATTTTCGCCTCTTTGCCTGCTCCTGATAGTTTCCAACAGAGTATAACTGAAGAAATTGAGGATCCTTTTCTGCCAGAGGCTGAATAGACCCAATCAAATGGTAGATCTATCCCTGGACCTTGAAAGTTGGCATGAACCCACGCTCCAATGCAAGCTTTGCTCCGAAGGATGTCATCTGAAAGGCGGAATTGAAGCGGCGGATATTATGCAGAAACCTTATGAACACACTCATGCGGAATCATTCACTCTCACCATTCTAACACCATCCATCTTATGTACGCCTGGAGACATGCACTCCTTCTCTACCCTTATTTTCTTTCTCTGGTGGAAAGTGAGAAACCTCAGCAACCCAAGGCCTATTATGATTCCTTTCTCACGGATCTTCCAAACTCCTCTTTCGCTATAGCTAATACAACGAGAGAACACGCCTTACTTTCTCTGTCAAAAGAGGAAGGGGGAATAATTTTTACCATCGACTCTGAAGACAGCTGTACTCTTCCCAGTCGTGACAACAGATGTTCAACGTAAACCCACATTTCTGTAATTTTAGGGCATTACACAATCGCCTGCAGAACGGTTTCCCTGTAAGGCACTCATAAATCTGCGAGAAGAAATTCTTCCGGATGGGCGCAATGTCTTATTCGAATTCCTTTTTAAGTGCGTTGTAGTTAGTCCTTGAAATTGAGAAAATTAGAATGTCTTTTGTTATTCTGTTCTCGTATTTGTGTGTTATGTCTATTGAGTCTTTGGTGTCCTTTGGTTTTTGCAGCAAGGCTAGATTCTTTGCCACTACTGCTGTGTAATTTGTGTCTGCGTGGGATGGGTAGGATTTGGAAAGGGAAGAAATTTTGGTTCCTGTGCATTTGTCTTTTTTAGTTTTCAGGTGTAGGACTATTGGGGGTTGACGGGTTTTTCCACTTTCTTTTTGTTTTCACCTTCTCTCACCCTCCTTCTTGACTTTGTTCCATTTCGCTTTCCATCTCTGTCTCGACACTCACCTCATCTTTTGGTATTTCCTCTTGATTTTCCTGATTTTCCTTGACAGGTGGGGTTTCTTTTTCTAGGGGAGGTTTGCATTCGATTCTTACGTTGCCCTTTTGGCCACATTTGAAGCACCGAAGCTTCCTACCCTGGACCATCACTCGTAGTCTGACATCCCCCTCCTGTATAATGTTGATAATATTTCCTAGATCGGCAGGGGCTGCTTGAATCAATAATTTCAGGCCTTGCCCCTGTCAATTTTGTAGTTCCGTTGCTTGGGCTTGGAGAATTGTAATTTTGCCCTCCAAGCCCGCTGTGATTGCCGCTACTAGCCAAGCAGGATCCACCTCTGGTGGTATGTCTCCCACTCAGATCTTATAAGTGCGTTTTCCCAGATACGTGGGTAGGAGTACGACTTCTGCTGTTTTCAGTGGACTGGTGAACGGCTGCTTGGCTTTTTCTTCAGATTTAAAACAGACCTCAATTGTCGCAAATCTTTGTCCTCTTGTGATGAATTCGATCTCATTCAATTTTCATTTTAGACAGAGGCCTACGGCTTTTTTAGAAGCTATGTTTAGTTTCTTTTGCTTCATTAAAAAACTTTTATAGATCACGGTGCATCTCTGTGCCTTGTGCTCAATTTCACTGGGAGAAGCAACTTTTAACTACGTCTCTCTTCCTTTTTAATCATTCCTTTGAATTTAAGAAGTTCCTCGTTTCCGTACTGAATGTTTCGCTTTTTAATCCCAGTAGTTTGTGCAAAGTTCACTTTTCTACTTGCAAC
>NC_068996.1:32472850-32474947 GCF_001194135.2 Octopus bimaculoides | reverse complement strand
GACAAAGAATAACACAAACAATGAAGTGGGTACGGGTCTCCTTTGGGCCCGCAAGCCCCGATCCGCCACTGAGGCCTTTGAAAAACTTTATGCACATTCTTATGCGGAAACATTCACTCTCACCATTATCGCAACATCCTTCCATCTTTACTTATATACTTACGGAGACAAGCACTCCTCCACCCTTATTTTCCTTCTCAGGTGGAAGGTGAGAAACTTCACCAGCCCAAATCTAGAGATGAAACCAAGCCTTACCATCTTTGTCAAAGGAACAAGGGGGAATAATTTTTACGATCGATTCGGAAGACAGCTGTACTCTTCCCAGTCGTGACAACAGATGTTCAACGTAAACCCACATTTCTGTAATTTTAGGAAATTGTACAATCGCGTGCAGAACGGTTTCCCTGTCCTGTTTGCATCTTGGGCACATGGGTGAACAAGAGCCACCATGCCCTGCGAGTTTAACGTGAAGCGGTAACGCACGTCGGAAACATTGCCAGGTCAGAGATCTCTGGAAGATATCCAAAGACCCTGACCCGAATGTTCTTCGGAACAGGCTCGCTAACTGATTTTCATCGAAGCCCAGAGTTTTCCCAGGCCGTCTTCATTCCTAGGTTCTAACCAACCATCTATGAAAGGACGAAGTTCACTTAAGCTAGTGAAACCAGGAAGTAACGATCTGACGAACGGAGACCACACCTGTTCATCCAATAACCTAGATCGTCCAGATGTTATAAGTGCGTCTTCCCAGATACGTGGGTAGGAGTAAGACTTCTACTGTTTTCAGCAGACAGGTGGACACCTGCTTGTCTTTTTCTTCGGATTTTAAACGGACCTCTATTGTGGCGAAACTGTCTTCTGATGATGAATTCCATTTCGTTTTCAAACTGCCTCCTTTTGTAAATCACTGTGCATCTCTTGCGTTTTATGAGCGATTTCACTGGGAGGGGCCACTTTTGCCTCATCTACCTCCCTTTTCATCATTCCTTTGAATATTGATAAATCCTTGCTTCTATAATGTTTGTCTTTTTTTAAATTCCTGTCGCTTGTGCATAAGTAACCTTTCCTCTCGCGAATTCCTCTGCGGTAAGCATGTCTTTCAGTTCCGAACTTAAGTCACTTTTACTGGTGCTGGGACTGGCTTCATAATGCGAACGCATTTTAACTGTTGATTTATCCATAATTTTATCTCAGAAATTTTTTTCCAAAAAACATTTGTTTGAAAGTAAATTTCCCACTTACACAAGGGCGAAAACAAACAGGTAGGTATCTAGGTCAATTGCGGCAATCTTCATTGTTAATTCCAGTTGTAAAATTCCACAGCCTCCCTCTTTTCTTGGCAGATAAAGACGTTCTATATCTGCCTTAGGGTGGTGCATTCTATGTATTGTCAACAGCTTTCGTATTATTCTGTCAAGATTACATATTTCAGTAATTGACCAGTTAATGATATTGAAACTGTAAGTCACGACTGGTATGGCTAGAGAATTGATCGCTTCGATCCTGTTTCTTGCATTCAGCTCTGTCTTGAGTATTGCTCTCACCCTGCGATAACGTTCTCTTCTGATCCTTTCCCTCATCACTGGATGCTTGATATTGTCCCCTTCAATTACCCCTAGGTATTTGTAGCTCTCCGCTGGCTCCCCACTCTTTTATGACATTCTGCTGGTCAAAGTTAACGTTAGATGTTTCTGACATTTTCTTTTGATAAAGGTAGCTTTTGCACATTTATCAAGGCCAAATTGCATCCTGATGTCATCACTGAATTGTTTAACAATCACTTGTAAGCCCTTGAGTTATTGGTCATTTTTTGCAAAGTGCTTTAAATCATCCATATAAATGAGATGATTTATATTTCTATCAAACATTTTATAACCGTACTATGCATCATTGAGCAATTTTGAGAGAGGTATTAAGGCTAGACAAAAGAGGAGTTGTGATAGTGAGTTACCCTGGAAAATGCCACATGAAATTCTTACATCTCCAGCATTTAGAGATTATCATTATTATTATTATTATTATTATTACTATTATTATTATTATTATTATTATTATTATTATTATTATTATTATCATTATCATTATCATTATCATTAT